>NC_058413.1:59838879-60049398 GCF_002201575.2 Neomonachus schauinslandi | reverse complement strand
TATATATATATATATATATATATATATATATATATATATATATATACCAAAAATAAGGGTTACTACTATGAAGGGGTAGAATATGAGTCTAAAAATGAAAAATAAAAAAGAATTTTTAAAAAAGGGATTGATAAGATTTTGGTTGAAAAAGGGAAAAATAAAAATTCAAAAAGAAAGAAAAAGTTAAAAAAATTAAGTTTGAAAGACTAAAGAATCATGGGAAAAAAAAACATGAATTCTATGTGCAGTATTCCCCTAGTGCTGGAGTTCTGCCATTCTCATTGATCGGTAAACTTGGTCTTGGCTGGCTGTTCTTGCCGATCTTCTGGGGGAGGGGACTGTTGCCGTGGTTCCTAAATGTCTTTGCTGGAGGCAGAATTGCCCTACCCTTGCCGGTCTGGGCTAAGTAATCTGCTTAGGTTTGCTTTCCGGAGCTTTTGTTCCTTGCAAGCTTTCCATACAGCTTTGGAGGACGAGAGTGAAAACAGCGGCCTCCTAGTCTCTGCCCCGGAGGAGCCACAATGTCAGGGCCCCACTCCTCAGTGAGCCCCCAGAGAAAAGCAATCAATCACTCCTGTTTCCCCGGTCTCCGGCCACTCTCCGTGCTCACCCGGCCTGTGACCAAGTGTTTCTAACTCTGGCACACGACCCCGTGTGGAGTCTCCAAACCCAGCAGATCCCTGTGGTGCACTCCCGCACCGCTCCTCCCGGGGGAGGAAGGGGAGTCTCCCCGCATCTGCTGCTTGTTGGGTCCCTGCTGGAGGAGCAGTGGCCCGAATGTGCTGCGGATCACGGTTTATGGCAACCCCGAGCTGAGAGCCCGCGCCTGGGCTCCGCCTCTGCAGCCGGCTTCCCCGCTCCGATACCTGGGAGCTCTGCCACACTCAGGCACCCCTGGTCCTTCTGTGACCCTGAAGGTCCTGAGACCACACTGTCCCACGAGTGTTCCACCCCTGGCTTAGCCACTGGAGTGACATCCCTCAGCAGAGCCGACTTCTTAAAAGTTCTGATTTTGTGCTCTGCTGCTCTAGCACTTGCTGGTAGAGGCTGACGGAGGCCCCTCTCCCCCGCCATCTATCTTCCCTAATATCGCCTCGGATTCACTTCTCCACACATCCTACCTTCCAGAAATTGGTTGCTATTCTGTTCAGAGAGTTGCTGCTATTCTTTTCTTCGATCTCCTGTTGAGTTTGTAAGTGTTCAGAATGGTTTGATCCCTATCTAGTTGAATTCCTGGGACCAGATGAAATTTAGGTCTCCTACTCCTCCACCATCTTGCTCCTCTGGAGCTACAACTTGCTAAGAATTTTAAATTTATCCTGTGAGATGCATGAGCTACAGGATTGCAGCAGTTGATAGATAGGGTCAGATATTTATTTAAAATGATGGGTCTTCCACTTAGTGGAAGATCGGTTAGAAGTGTGCAAACCAGAAGCAAAAGTGAAGAGAAAATTTGTTCAGGTTGCATATACAATTCATCACATACCACAAAGGCAATATTGGACATTTAAAAATGTCAGGTGCCTATCTTAATAAAGGATCTCTTTTAGCAGATACTCTGGGGGAAAAAATAAAAGCTTTAGTAATTCCATGGATTCCCTTAGGACCATTAGTATGATGAAGTCTTTTACTTATAAATATACCAGGTGTTGTTGTTAACTGAAGTGAATATAAAATTCTGCATGTCACTGAAGGTCAAGCTATTACTCCTTTAGGCCTCTTAGCGATTCTTCCAGGAATTTATATCCTTTCCCCATCCATGCTTTCGATCCAGGTTCACTCCACCATTACTTTAATATTGAGATATGAATCCAAAAAAGTTATATATTAATGCCATTTTCTCCACATTAACCCATATGCTTAGGGCATAGCCTTCATCACAAGTCCTTAAGGTAAAAATTCAATGAAATGCATGTCTGTTTTGCTCCTCAGAACACTTAGAACTATAGGTCACAATCCCCATGTATAGCTGAGACACAACAAGGTATCATCTTTCCATTGCAGTGCCTTTTGAAGTCAATAGACAAGTTGCCTTTTAATTCCACCTTTTACAGTAGATGTGGGTCTTTATTTTGATTATTTACCATTTCCATTTTGTACCACCTAATCTAATAATTGTTAATACATTAGTCGGGCTTTGAATATATCTCAAGTGTTTTATAATGCCAACAGAAGTTATGTCCTATGTATAATTTTTTTTTTCAGCAAGACTCTAGGGAGAGTAAAAAGAAAATAGAGAGAAATGTAAATATAATATTCAACTTGCTATACAGATTTTTGTTTCTTAACAGGAGCTTTGGAAAGCTTAAGTAATGTTTCTAAAGTCATCTTGGTGAGAGTGGAGCTAATTAAGGACACCATGCCCAAGGTTCTAATGTATTGCAATTGAAGTTTTATTTTTTTATTCATTTTTTTCTTTAGGTTTCAATAATCTAAAAAAAAAAACAACAACAAAAAAACTATCTCCCCATACTCAGTCTTACTGTTTAGAAGTAACTTTAACTCTATGAGTTTCTCTTATTATTTCTTGTGGTCATTAATTCCACATCATTAAATGAAATAATTGTACTGCTAACTCTTGAGTGATAAGTTTTAGGTATTATTTATTGACCTTTGCTATGAGAGATAAGGACTTTCCACACTTATACTTTCCCCACCTCCCCAGTTTAAGGAAGTTCCTTTGTGGAACAAGATGGCACAGGTTTTTGGCTGGATCTATTATCCCTACTTGGCCACTTTCCTTTTTTGAATTCTTAATCATGTCATTAATTTCTCTGATCTTCACTTTCCTTATCAGTAAAATGAGATTGCTACATTAAGTTATATTTTCCAGTACTTTAATTCTTTGAAACCAAAGTTTTTTTATAAAGTGCCAAATCATGTATAATCTCCCTAAATAGAACTTACTTCTATCCTGATCTACAAAAGACTAGGTATTGTCTGGGATTCCAAAATACATTTATCTTCTTTTACTCTATCTGAATTCACCTCTCACAATGCTTGCTCTCTGATGGGGAAGGGATCTGCTACATAGAAAACAAACCAGAGAGACTGCTTAGTACCCTCCCTCTATACTTTGGACTCCACATCCTCAGTTCTTGATGGGCATGACGTTGATTCTATAAAATTCTCATGATGTCTGGTAGTGTTTCTCTTGTGGGATTAAACTAAGTAATGCCAGTGAAAGTGCTTTTTAAACTGAGTGGTTCTCCATCACAGGCAGGCAGTGATGGAGCTATTCATGTTATTACCATTATTGTTTGGTCCTGGATTTCTCTGGATCTGTCTTAAAATTAGAAGCTTACACTCCAGCATAGGAAACAATCTTAATACTTTCCTGTGGGCCAGGACATGGATTCTAAATAGTACATCAAAAGCCAATTTCATGTCAACTTCAAATTTTCTACCCCAGGTTAAAATTGTGTATTATATTTTTTCTACCTCTTTTGAAGACTCAGTAGCATAATGTGTCTCTATCTTCTTATGTCATTATGAGAAAAGACAGATGATTTGATAACATCTTCAGTAAGTCAATATTGGCTGTTGTATATCTCATCCAATCTTACCCTTAGAAATGGGGTGATTTCCTGGGGGAAAAAATACATGAGGATTTGCCTGGTTTGCTTTTAAATGATTGAAAGGCTTATTCTGAATAAATCTCTCTGGAGAAAACTCCAGCTTGAAATCTCACCACCAATGGCTGGATTTGCTGTTATTTTTCTGAGAAATATCCACTTACAAATAATAGATGCAATACCACAAATTTTGAAGAACAACTGGGGAATTCCTGTTGTTATCGCTCAGTTCTTATAATCCTCGAATCTCTGGTTTTCTGTCTGTCATATTCTCAGTGGCTGGGTCAGTCACTGCTGCTAACAAATGGCCTAAGCTCTTGGAAAAGCCCTGGGGTGCCTGTACTGCTTTTGAGCTACCATCAGCTTTCTCCTACCAAAGCATATGCTGCCTAAGTCCCCACAAGCATTAGACTATGACCAAAACTTCAGAGAGATGGTAAAACTTCCCTTCCATGCAATAAATTTTATGAGTCTTAACTATCTCCCTAAATATTCTACTAAAGAAGACTACTCTGCTTTCTTCCACAGTTTCCATGGAGAAGTATTCATTTTTGCCTTGTAATTATGAAAATTAATTATTATCAGTACCATATTTGTGACTAGCATATTTGCCATACACTGTTATATGATTTATGTACATTATCTCTAGTTTCATAGTAATTAGTATCTCCATCTACAGATGAAGAAATTGAGACTTACAGAGATAAAATAACTTGACAAGGTCTCAAAGTTAGTAAGTGGTAAAACTGGTCTTTGAAAGTAGGTCTCTCTGGCTTTTTCTTCATTATATCACACAGATACAAGAAATCTCATTTTTGTTTCACTTTGGTTAAGGAAAAACTGTCACAGGACAAGGGACTTTTGGTGCCATTTGAGAGTAAATATATCTTAGAGAGAATTTAGAAAAAAGATAAATATTGCAATTATCCATCCTTTGTCAGCATACCATGTGTATTTGTGATTGTCCTAGGAGGTGAGGACGTAAAATTGAATTAGTCATGACCCTTGCCCTTAAGAAACTCACAGTTTAGTTGGGGGTGGCAGGATCACATACTCTCACTAAACTATTTGTGTTAATCAAGATAGGCTAACTACTATTACAAATTACTCCTCAAACCCCAATGACACAATGAAATAAAAATTTATGAGTCAAATCACAGTCATAAGTGCCCAGCCTTCTCCTGTCTTGTGGCTTCACTGTTATGTAGATCCCTAGACTCATCTCCATTCACCCACTGAATGAAAAAGAACAAAGATTTTATATGGGGCCTAGACATGGTCAATATCACTTCTGTTCATATTACATTGGCCAGAATGTCACATGACCATATCTAACTGCAAGGGTAGCTGGGAATTACAGTCTAGCTATGTGGCCAGGATGAAGAGGACATGAATATTGGTTAGCACCAGTAATCTCTATCACATCCTTCTGTAGTGTATAAGAATAGTCTGTAATAATGATAATTAAAAATGGTTGTTAGTTGACCAAAAGTAGAGGAAATAAGGTAACTAGACAGAGGGAGCATTCATTCATTCATTCATTCATTTATCAAATAGGTAATTTTGTAGATACCAGGATTGCATGACTGAACAAGATAGGGTCAACAGTTCTGGGATTGGTATTCTGGCAGAAGGGGATACTACATAAACAAATAATCAAGAAAATATCAGTGGAAGATACATGGTAAGGAAATAAAACAGAGTGATGTGATAGAATGTCTGAAGGGCTACTTTAGACTGGGTGGTTGGGGAGAAACATGCAAAGATGGAGGTGAAGCATGAGATGAGAGGTGAAGCATGAGATGAGAGCAGGTTCAGATGATTCAGTTGTGACTGGAGTGTAGTATATGGGACTTAGAGAGGGGTAAGAGGACACATGATTGCATAGGTAGGTTAGGACCAGATATTAAAGGGGCTTGCATGACAGGTTAAAGTTTAGTTTCTGTTTTTGTTTTAATTTATCCTCTGGTAAACAAGAATCCATTACTCTAGGGAGCAACATAAGCAGAGTTTGAACAGCGTTGATAATTTTAAAGCAATTGGATTGGAGGAGTTAAGATTAGAAGGAGGAAGGCCAAGCTAGTAAATAAGAAGCGCTGAAATGCTTTGCTAAGGAAGAAGTAGTGTGGGTCCTGGAAGAGGGAGTAAATTGCAGAGACATTCCCGGGATAAAATGGGTAGGACTTGTTGACCAGCAACCTGAGTGATGAAGAAAACTGAGAAATCAATACCTCTTAGATTTCTAGTTTGAACAATTACTGCTCTTATTAACTAGATAAGCAATGCACAGGGTTGGAGGGAAGCTGGTGGGAGTGCAACAGAGGAAATGTGTTTACCATTCACTCTTATCATGTCCTTATCTATTTTACGTAGGGGTTGAAAATTCTTGAGAGCGGGCGCCTGGGTGGCTCAGTTGGTTAAGCGACTGCCTTCGGCTCAAGTCATGATCCTGGAGTCCCGGGATCGAGTCCCGCATCGGGCTCCCTGCTGGGCAGGGAGTCTGCTTCTCCCTCTGACCCTCCTCCCTCTCATGCTCTCTGTCTCTCATTGTCTCTCTCGCAAATAAATAAAATCTTAAAAAAAAAAAAATTTAAAGAAAATTCTTGAGAGCATTGCAGCCAAGAATCCATGCCCAATTTTTATTTAGGTATTCTGTCTAGTAACTTCTAGTACTTTTGCCATTCTATTGTGCCTTGGAGAAAGTGATGGGGCAGAAGTAATAGTTCAGTATTTACTGTGTGCTTTGTATATTTTGCATACAATCTCTCATTTTGCCCTCAAAATAAACTTGTGAAGTTGGTGATATGTCCTTTTTTTAAAGAAATGGGGAAGCTGAGGGGTGCCTGTATGGCTCAGTCAGTTAAATGTCCAACTCTTGGTTTTGGCTCAGGTCATGATCTCAGGGTTGTGAGATCAAGCCAGGCATCTAAAATTCTCTCTGCCTCTACCTCTGCCCCTCCCCGCCAAAAAAAAAAAAGAAAAGAAAAAAAAAGAAGTGGGGAAACTGAGGCCCACAGAAACCCTTGCCCTAAATCCCACAGTAAGGGACAAAATGAGATCTGAACATAGGTCAGGTCGATGGAAGGAGGGAATTTGGGTATTTGTAGCACCACATACAGAAACATCAGGCAGTTTGCCAATAGTGAAGAGAAGTACCAGATCAAGAAACCAAAACTGATTTCCAGGCTCCTTGTATCTATTTTGCTCCCCTGTATGACATTTCAAAAACTCACTGGAAAAACAAACAAACAAACTAATACATTAATGCAACCTGAACTCATAAGTATTTGGTTTTCACTCCTCATTATCATCACTGAAAACCAAATGCTGCAAAAGTTATTTGTATTGCTTATTTAAAAGGCACTTAAATAAAAGTACTATTTAGCTATTTATGAGTGTTTCAACCTATTTTTGCTATTTTTCACACTGTTATCAAACTAAGAATTTTACCTACATAGAAGGAGATTTGATAGACTTGCAGGAAAGAAAAGTTTGACCCAGGAATTATTTTTAGTAGTAAATTAATTTTGCAAATGAAAATTTGACCAGCCTTATAAATAGTGAAGGTACATAGATAAAAATATTTTCACTAAGGCCAGAGACTTAACAAAATGATATGAAGAAAAATAGTGGGCTGCTATTTTAGACAAAGTACTGTGATGGTTAATTTTATGTGCCAACTTAAGTTGGCCATGGGGTGCCCAGATATTGGGTTAAACATAATTCTAAATATGTCTATGAGTATATTTCTGAATGAGATTAACATTTGAATTGTTTGAATAAAAGAAAGTGCCCTCCCCCATGTGGGTGGGCCTCATCGAATCCATTGGAGGCTTCAATAGAACAAAAATGATGGAGTAAAGGAGAATCTACTCTCTCTGCTGGTCTTTGAGCTGAGATATCAGTCTTCTGCCTTCAGTCTCAGACTTGGACTGGGATTTACATCATCATCTCTTCTGCTTCTCAGGCCTTTAGGCTCAGTCTGGAACTATGTTTGGCTCTCCTGGGTCTTCAGCTTTCTCACTGCAGACCTTGGGACTCCTCAGTCTCTACAACTGCAATGGCCAATTACTTACAATAAATCAAACTCTCTCTCTCCATATATGTATATAAATGTATATGTATATATATCTTCATATATTATATATATGTATATCCACACACACACATACACATAGAAATTAACAGATAGAGAGAGAGATTGGTTTTGTTTCTTTGGAGAACTCTGACTAGTACAGGTGGTCAAAGAAGAAACTAGAATGACGTACAAGAGTGAGACCCATGGCAATTACGGGAAAAATATTCCAGGCAGGCAGAACAGCAAGTACACTGGCTCTGAGGTGGGAAGAACAGCAGGGATGCCAGTGTGGCTGGAGTGGATTTATCAAAAGGAAGAATGATCAGAGCAGTGGTTTGTGGCATTCTTATA
Organism: Neomonachus schauinslandi; assembly: GCF_002201575.2. NCBI lineage: Eukaryota > Metazoa > Chordata > Mammalia > Carnivora > Phocidae > Neomonachus > Neomonachus schauinslandi. The sequence continues at coordinate 60,041,394 of NC_058413.1, read as the reverse complement.
GAACCTTACTGCCATAGTAAGGATTATAGATTTTATTTTAGGTAGAATTGGCAGCCACTAGAAAGTTTTTGGTAGCTTACTCTCAAATGGTTGAGAAAGAGACTAATAATAATGGGTATATTACACACACACACAGAGGGAGAGAGAATAAAAAGGAAGAGAAGGGAAAGAAAGAGAAGTGAAAAGAGGACAAATTCAATGAAATGCTAACAATTGAGGAAACTGGTTATGGGAGTTCTATGTAGTGTACTTGCAACTTTTCTGTATTTTTGAATTCTTTTAAAATAAAATATTAAAATACTTTTTTAATTGTGACTCATTTGAACATGGATAACCTTAGACAAGTCACTTAATTTCTCACATCTCCGTTTTTCTTATCTGCTAATAAACACATACTTTGATCAATGTAATTCAATGTATATATATAAATATATATGTAATATATATAAAGAGATTACCTTGTTCATAGTAGACATTCCATGAGCAATGGCTGTTATTACAGTGGAAAATAATTTGTGCATATTACCAGAGGAATTTGCATTTTTCCCCAGATAACGATATCAACAGATAGCAAGTAAAATATGAAGCATGCCCTTTTAGGATGTAATTTCAAGCACCTGAATAGTGACAAAGGGAGAATTGGGGGATTTGAACATTATCTATTAAGTATTGTCTATGTTATAGGAAGAGTGCTTGGGATCAGAGATTCAGAGACAAAGAAAATACTTAATCCAAAAAGATTTTCCAGCCTAGTGAATAAGAGAGATAAGAAACAAGTTAATTGGGGCACCTGGGTGGCTCAGTTGGTTAAGCGACTGCCTTCGGCTCAGGACATGATCCCAAGGTCCTGGGATCGAGTCCCACGTCGGGCTCCCTGCTCAGCGGGAAGCCTGCTTCTCCCTCTCCCACTCCCCCTGCTTGTGTTCCCGCTCTCGCTGTGTCTCTCTCTGTCAAATAAATAAATAAAATCTTTAAAAAAAAAAAGAAACAAGTTAATTGTTCTAGTGGGAAATAAGGTATGACAGAGGTATACACAAGGTGCTATGAGAGCAAAATCGATACTCGCCTAACTTATTTGCTAATAAGGGTGACAGCATAGATGAATAATATGAATTTACCAAGAAAACAGAGAAATTTGCAAGGCATTATATAATCTGAACTTTTGTTTTGTTAATTCTGTTGACACTAAAATTTATTTTCCCCATATCCACTAAATGTGAATTACTTTATGTATTTATTTAGTTTTACTTTCTCTAGTTGTTTTTTTCTTATCTCCTTGTAGATACAAACAATTCTTTTGTCACCTTAAGTGCCAGTTAAGATGGAGGTCATTGTTTCAGAAATGCCTAAAATATCTGTTTTCTAAACTAAATTTCTAGTATATTTCCTTCTTTTTTTCTGAACATTATTTAAAATGCTTCCCTGTCCAGTGCAGTTTGTTTCCTCCTTTGCTGATTGTTCTGTTTCCACCATCCAGCCATTCAAATATCCACTCACCTATCTGTCTGTGTTTTCTTACTCCAAGAAGGTTTGATAGGTCTTACTTTATGTTAGATACTTTGCTTTTCAGATTTTACAAGACATGATTAGAAAGTGAAGCTGATTTTAATTTTAGAAAATGGGTCATGTCTTATACGTCCTTCATAAGCGTCACCTGCAGAGATTTTGTGATCACTCTAACAAAACTGATGGTGCTCTAGACATTTTTGGACTCTACTCTCGAAACTGCCATTAATATTTTCTTAACCTCTACCAATAACAAGAACCAGAGAATCAGTTTGTTGTCTATGGAGTTATACTCTGTGTTTTTTCATGAATTAACTAATCACTAATTTAATATTAGAAAGGACTGTAGTAGTCATGCTAGATGATCTTGCCTATCACATTCTCACAACCTTGTTGCCCATCACAAACTTGACATGATGGCCATTTGCTTCCAGTACAAGACCTCACATGGGTGCCCCTTCAAATGTATGTGGGCCTAGTTTCTGCAATATCTCTCCATGTGTTTACCCATATATATGCCCAGTAGTTTCTGCCCACCATCCTAAACTTATCCTCTAAAACTGTATGCATTACACATAATTTCTTTTACAGGATAGCCATTCAAACAGCATACTCCCAATCCCAATAACCTCCATTATATCTGTGTGTTTTTAAATTTATGTTAAATATATTTCTTATGACGTGGTTTCAAGGTTTTTATTACTATTTGTTCCTTGTCTTCCGCTGAATGCTTTCCAGATTATTAGTGACCCTCTTTAAGAATGTAGACCCCCTTTAAATATGACTCTTGAAACTGAATACACTTATTGAATTGGTTTCCAACCAATATCAAATAAAGTAAGAGTAACACCTACACTGATTTGAACACTGTGTTTTAGAATCAAATTATTAATGAACAGAAATATGGTGGCGAGTCATTTTGTAAAGTGGTTTCTTTGGAAGCCCCTTGAATATATAAATCGAGTAAATTAATTTTTTTCACATATCGGTTTTACTTAAATTGAGTAAAATCTGTCTTTATTTTGAAGACTGAAATTTGTGTACCTACTTTCTATCCAAGGTAGGTGCTTTCAAATCAATTAAAGCACAGAATCAAATTAATATGAAGAAAATAAGAATTCTGTTGATATACCATGTTCATACATTTTATAATGCTGTAGAAGTTTTTCATTTCAGTAAATGTAGGCAATGTATTATTAATATTATTACAGCTTCTTTAGTGAATAGAAAAATTGATTCTCCGTAATTCTCTTTGGAATGACATTTACATTCTTTATGTTTAGTTAAAAATTTTAAGAAACCATCAACCATCAACTTTAGTAACCATTTATTATGCCAGATTAACTTACTATTTTTTCCCGGTCTATTTTGCTGTGTGTCCTTTCAGCAAATCTTGTATTATGGCAAACACGATTTCAAGATTTTGAGGAGGTATGAGTTCTGTTTCATGTTCATAACAATGGCCATCAGCTATCTACAAAAACTGTCAAGCTATCTGAACTAAGTCTCTTAGTCTTGAAGTTTTTTTTAAATTTTTTATAAGAAGTCAATAGATCAAGACTACTTTCAGGATCACAACACTTACCCTGTCAAAATATACCTGCAGAATCACTGTCCGTTCTGGGTGTGTCATTCATCTTCTCATTTACCAACTGATTTTTAAAAATTTAGTCATATTCTGGCTTTCTATGAATATCCTCCAATACCTAAGGGAGATAATAGTAATAATAGTGACAGTAATAATAATAATAATAATGATATATATTATCAAGAGCTTACTATAAATCAGTTACTATGTTAGATACTTTGCCTGCATAATTGCTGATCCTCACAACAGCTCTACAAGAAGCCCCATTATACATATCAAGAAAATGAGACCCAAATATATTAAGTGACTTTCCCAAGGTAACCCATATAGTAAGTGATTGAGATAAAATTTGAATCTGTGATATGTATACAATGTTCCATGGTATTCGAGGGCCTCATAATTCATTCAGTAAATATTCCCTGAGTGCCCATTATGTCTCAGGCACTGTTCAGGCTCTAGAACAATGAATAACACTAATGCTACACACATTTAAGAAGCTTAGACCTTTGCAGTGGTTGGGAGTGAGACGGTCTAGGCAATCAAGTAAATAAATGGACACAACACGGGGCTTGATCTCATGACCCTGAGATCATGACCAGAGCCGAAATCAAGAATCAGACACTTAACCAACTAAGCTACCCAGGTGCCCCAGTAAAGCTTATTCTTTATCAAATTTTCTCTATCAACTACTTTTATAATGGCAATTCCAATAAACATTTGACAATTACATAACCCTTATTAGGCATTTATTGAGAACAATAGCTAACTCTTATTGGGCGTTTATTGAGGATCAGGTACAATTCTAAGTGTTTCACATATATAATTTCACTTAATTCATGCAGTAATCCTATGAGTCAGATTCTGTCATTAATTACATTTATCTGATGAAGAAACAGAAGCAGAGAGAGGTTGTGTAACTTGCCCAAAGTCAAGAGTTAATAAATGGAAATACCACATTCTAACCCAGGAGTCTGATTCCAGAACCTGGGGTTGAAACTACTGTGCCGAACTTCCTTCCTGCATTAATGGAGAAGAGCTCATTAATTACTGAGTTGTTACAGCATTGATTGCAGATCTACAACCATAGTCTGAACTTGTCTCCTGACTCCCAAAATTCACGCTACTACTATCTATGTTCAATATTTGTAGTTGGATACTCCTTACATTCAAATTGTACAATAATTATCATGACGGTAATGAAATTAAAATAATTACTATTTATTGTCCTTCTACTTTGTTTCAAGTTCTATAGTAGGTGCTATTCCTAAATATGTTGTTTTTTTCCCCTTCAATTTAGTTTCCACAATTACTTGGCAAGGCAGTTGTTATCATTCTCAGTTGACATCCAAGGAATCTGAAGCCTAGAGAATTTAAGCAACTTATTACCCAACGAACGAACGGTAGATTTAAAGTCTATGTTCCTTAATTTATGTCTAGAAACCTCATTTATAATCTGTCTATTCAAAATAACTCCTCAATTTAACTACCCTGTTTCTATTTTTCTAGTATTCAGAAAAATAAAATAGAGAATTCTGCTGCTCAAAAATCCACTAATGTTTCCTTTTTCTTTTTCAGTGCATAGGTATTTATTCCTAGTTCAAGTCATTTTTCACCCGCAATACTTTTCATATGGGGATTATATGTATATATGTATATATATATATTATATATATATATCTCTTTGCTTCCCATCTTCACAGCCATGCACCCAATGAAGGCTCTGGTTATGTGTTGTCTGTCTTCTCTAATAGCTTCTAACTGGTGTCTATATCTGATTCCCTTACCTCCTCTCCAAATACCATCCTTTGATTTACTCAAAAGTGTATTTTCTTAAAACATAAATTCCATTTTTTACTTCACAGTTAAAGAAGTACGAGGGTTTATTTGACATATTTCTATGGTCAGATGTCTAGCCAAATTAGACTTATCAAGTTAGATCAATAAATGCCATTGGTCTTTTTACCAGTTTTCTTCTTTTTTTTTTAATTCCTTCATACTTTATGCTGAACTTTATATTTGTTTTTGTACCATATGTCTCGAGTCCTGTGGGATCAGGGTGTGCCAACTATGATTGCTACTCATATTGGTAGTTGCATCAGAGTGGTGGTTATGGTGATAATGGTAATAGATAACTTGCTTTAAGCACAATGTTATATACATACATTATACAAGACGTCTCTTCATAGTCAAAACATCCTATAAGCCATAAACTTAAAGAGAAGTTAATTACTCATGGTTTAAAAAAAGGGGAGGGGTAGTATTTTGCATAGTTCCAAATCCAAGTCTGTTGATTTCAAAGTCTCTCTTCTCCAGTTAACAACTTCCTTCTGTAATCTCAGAGGGAGGTGGTATTTGGTAGCCATCTATTCAAATGGCCAGAGGCAGTTCAGTTAATTGTGGGAATTCTTATCCACAGAGAAGGAAGCAAAATTTATTTCCAGGAAACAGTACCAAGATTTATGCCTGAAGAGCCACAAGAAGAATGGCTAAACATTTTCACAAGTCTAATTATGGGCACTATTCTAATACTTTGCGTATATTAATTCATACTCCTCAAAATAAGCCTATGAAGCAAGTGCTATTATTATCCCCATTTTATTGATGAAGAAATTGAAGCATGGAAAGATGATACAAATTATGCCCAGCATTTGGTCCTAGATGGTCTGGGTCCAGAGTTCACTTTCATGATCACTACACTATACTGCTCTTTATTCTGAGTTAGTATGAAAAAGTGATCCCTGTGGGGATGCACAATATTTAGTTTCCAGGCTCCTTCTTATACTGCTAAATCCATAAAGCTATGCCTGATCCCCTAAACAGAACATAATTTCTTTCCTTTGATCCCTCACTGCACTTTCTTTCTTGCAGTTCTTATGGCCAAGGCATGAACTTCCATCATGGGGGAGAAAAATATACTGTGAGAGCAACATGGTGGCCCAAAGCACAGGGGCTTAAGAGAGGAGGATAATGCAAACACAATTCATGAAGCTATTAAAAAAAACCTGGAGAGCCTTTTCCTATTGGTTGAAAACAGATACAGTTTTGCCACTGTGCAGTGATTGAAGTTAAGTCTGCAGATAGGCAGGTATGTTCTGGTTCAGGATCATCTATTTTTTGGTCACTAAGAATGTCACTAGACATGTCACTGAAATAATATCAAAGTTTTCAAAGTCCCAATTAAACAAGTCTCAGTAGTGCTCAAGTAGTATAAGGAAATCAGGGAATTAGTGAATTCAAAGGATATAAGAACTGAACAAATGAATTCAGTAAAGTTGCAGGATATGAAACTAATACACAGGAATTCGTTGTGTTTCTATACACTAATAACAACATAGTAGAAATAAATTAAAAAGAAAATAAGTCCTGGGCGCCTGGGTGGCTCAGTTGGTTGAGCGACTGCCTTCAGCTCAGGTCATGATCCTGGAGTCCCTGGATCGAGTCCCGCATCGGGCTCCCTGCTCGGCGAGGAGCCTGCTTCTCCCTCTAACCCTCCCCCCTCTCATGTACTCTCTCTCTCTCTCATTCTCGCTCTCTCAAATAAATAAAGAAATCTTTAAAAAAAAAAAAGAAAAGAAGTCCATTTATAATGATGTGGATAGAGCTAGAGTGTATTATGCTAAGCAAAACAAGTCAGAGAAAGGCAAATACCAAATGATTTCACTCATATATGGAATTTAAGAACCAAAACAGATGAACATAGGGTTAGGAAAAAAAAAAAAAGGAAAAGAGAGGGAAGCAAACCATAAGAGACTCTTCACTATTGAGAACAAAGTGAGGGTTGCTGGAGGGGAGATTGGTAGGAAATGGGTTAAATGGGTGTTGGATATTAAGGCAAGCACTGTGAAGAGCACTGGGTGTTATATGTAAGTGATGAATCACTAAATTCTACTCCTGAAACAAATATTATACTATATGTTAGCTAACTAGAATTAAAAACTTGAAACAAAAAAAAAAGAAAAGAAAAGAAAACAATTCTATTTATAATTACACCAAAAAGAATAAAATACCTTGGAATAAACTTAACCAAGGAGATAAAAAACCTGCACTCTAAAGACTATAAAACACTGATGAAAGAAATTGGAGATGACACAAACAGATGGAAAGACATTCCAAGCTCTTGGATAGGAACAAATAATATTGTTAGAATGTCCATACTGCCCAAAGCAATCTGCAGATTCAGTGCAATCCCTGGCAGATTACCATCAGCATTTTTCACAGAACTAGAACAAATCATAAGATTTGTATGAAACCAAAAAGACCCCAAATATGTAAGCCAAAGAAATCTTGAGAAAAAACAAAACTGGAGGTACCACAATTCCAAATTTCAAGATATACTACAAAGAAGTAGTGATCAAAACAGTATGGTACTGGTGCAAAAACATACACATAGATCAACGGAACAGGATAGGGATCCTAGAAGTAAATCCACATTTTATGGTCAATTAATCTTTGACAGAGGAGGCAAGATTATACAATGGGAAAAAGACAGTCTCTCCAACTCAACAAATGGTGTTAGGAAAATTGGACAACTACATGGACCACTCTCTTATACCATTCCAAAAATAAATTCAAGAGGGATTAAAGTCATAAATGTGACACCTGAAACCATAAAATTCCTAGAAGAAAACATAGGCAGTAATTTCTTTGACATAAGCCTTAGCAACCTTTTTCTAAATAAGTGTCCCCAGTCAAGGGAAACAAAATCAAAAATAAACTTTTGGGACTACACCAAAATAAAAAGCTTTTGCACAACAAAGGAAACCATCAACAACAAAAAAGGCAACCTACAGAATGGGATATTTGCAAATGATATATCCTATAAGGGGTTAATATCCAAAATATATAAAGAACTTATATAACTCAACAGACACACACACACACACACACACAGAGTCTTATTCAAAAATGGGCAGAGGACCTAAATAGATATTTTTCCAGTGATATACAACAGACACATGGAAAGATATTCAACATCACCAATCATTAGGGAAATGCAAATCAAAACCACAATGAGATATCACCTTACAATTGTCAGAATAGCTAGAATCAAAAAGATAAGAAATGTGTTGACAAGAATGTGGAGTAAAGGGAACTATCATGCACTGTTGGTGGGAATAAATTGGTGCAGCCACTATGGAAAACAGTGTGGAAATTCCTCAAAAAATTAAAATAGAACTACCATATGACCCAGTAATTCCACTACCGAGTATACCCAAAGAAAACAAAAGCCCTAATTCAAAAAGATATATACACTTCTAATTTTATCGCAGCATTATTTACAATAGCCAAGATATGGAAGCAACCCAGACGTCCATCAATAGATAATTGAATAAAGAAGATGTGGTATGTGTGTATGTATACATATATAATGGAATATTACTCAGCCATAAAAAAATGGTATCTTGCCATTTGCAACAACATGAGTGGACCTAGAGGGTATTATGCTAAGTGAAATAAGTCAGACAGAGAAAGACAAATACCATGTGATTTCACTTACACGTTGGAATCTAAAAAAAAAATAAAACGTAAAAAAACAAATCAGTAAAAAAATAAATAAGCAGAAAAAGACCCATAAATACAGAGAACAAACTTATGGTTACCAGAGGGGAAGGGGGTTGAGGGATGGACAAAATGAGTGGAAGGGAATGGGAGGTACAGGCTTCCAGTTATGGAATGAATAAGTCACGGGGATGAAAGGTACAGCATAGTCAGTGGTATTGTAATTGCATTGTATGGTGACATAGGGTAGGTATGCTTGTGGTGAGCAGAGCATAAAGTATAGATTTGTCAAATCACTATGTTGTACACTTGAAACTAATGTAACACTGTATATCGACTATACTTGATTTTAAAATAAATAAATAATGTCACAAAAACTATAAAATAGAAAAAAGTAAAAGAAAAGAAGAGAAATGCAGATGTCTTCCAGAAACTGGAAAGGAAGGAAACAGATTCTCCCTAGAGCCTCCAGAAGGAACACAGCACTTCTGGCAGCTTGATTATTAGCCCTATGAGACCCATTTCAAATTCTGGCCTCTAGAACTATAAAATAATAAATTTGTAGTGTTTTAAGTCACTAGTTTGTGGCAAATTGCTACAAGAACAATAGGAAACTAGTATGATATCTGATCTGATATTCCTCGCAAGCTCTCACCAAATATTTAGTTAGGGAAAAAAACAAAAACAAAGAAACTAAGAGATTTTAATCCTGACTGAAATTCATCTAAAATGGTAATTTAAAAAGTGATTTTTGGGGTAATTCTAAAGGATTTTAGGGCCCAAAAATGTTGAGTCTGTCAAATTTATTCCCTCTCCCATGTTCTTCTCCCTAAGACAACATCCATAGGTTTGGCTTAGGAAATCTTCAAATCCAAATGTTCAGTTATCACAAAATTAAATATTAAACAAGAAATTAGGTAAAAAGTGAAATAGGTGAAAGGGATTTAAGAGGTACAAATTTCCAGTTATAAAGGAAATAGTCATAGGATCAAAAAGTACATCATAGAGAGTATTGTCAATAATAATTATACTAACTTTGTATGATGACAGATGGTAACTACACTTATGGTGGTCAGCATTTCATAATGTATATAACTGTCAAATCACTATGTTATACACATGAAATTAATACAATATTGTTTGTAAACTGTACTTCAAAGTAAATGTTGGAAGGTTGACACATTTTGGATTTTATTAAATCCCCAAATAATATATTTCTGGATTTCTTATGGCCTTGGGCTCATGGTTACAGGATGGTTGGGGAGACTTTCAAAACAGGAAGAATGGACATGGAGATGAGATGGAGTTATAGTCATCTGACTCTTGTATCAGGAAAAGCAGCAGCTTTTCTAGAAAATATCACCATTGGTCATCACTTGGAGCTGTGTCCATTTCTATCTGGAAAAATGAAAGCCAGGGAGGGCAGAAGGAACCTGAAGGCAAAATGAGGGGCTCATGTGAAATCATGGCAGAAGGGAGCCTAAGGGTGCCTAGATGTGGAGCCTCCTGGTCTCTGGCCAGGTTGCCATGGTCCACTTGCTGCATGGCTTTCCAGCTGGCCTTTACCACTGAAACCTGGGTGGGTGCACCTCATTGCTTAGGCTCTTCTTTGATAGACCAAACTGTGACCCACATGTGCAGCCCTTCTATTAAATAGAGTCTAGAGTCTTGGCATACTAGAGGCTTTATCACCGGCCACAGTAGCCTGGGAGTAGCCTGGCTGGCCTGCAATTGCAGGATTAGGAAAACTCACGTGGGAGAAAGGCAATTGAGTAATTTATTATCTAGAATTTCTCTGTTGGATCCAGCACTCTGTATTGTAAGAAATAATTATGTTACTTAAAATCTTTTTTTTTTTTTTGGTAGTCAAGTGTGGACACAGAATAATACCATGGGGAAGTATATGGAATTGAAAGGGATTTATTATATTCACAGGTCCCAGAAGAGAGAGATAGGGCAGGCTACACAGGGGGCTCTATGGGGAAGAGCTAAGGGAGCTGGCTTGACCAAGCAGGTTGGTAGCTAAGAGAGAATGAGGACCAGGGGGCAAGTGCCTTCACTGGGGATCAAGGTGGAGTACACAAAGGGTGTGAAGAGATTGTATTGGTACATGTGAATGTCACTAGGTCACAGTCAGGGGAAGACAAGAAGGGTGCTTACAGCTTGTTTGTGGGAATGTTGAGTCATCAGGAAAATGTAAAGTTTCAATTTTTTAAAAATTTTTGAAGATTTTATTTATTTGTTTGAGAGAGCGAGTGTGAGAGAGAGAGAGAGAACTTGCATGCACAAAGGGAGAGGGAGAAGCAGACTCCCTGCTGAGCAGAGAGCCCAGCTCTGGGTTCAATTCCAGGACCCTGAGATCATAACCTGAGACGCTTAACTGACTGAGCCACCCATGTGCCCTGAAAATGTGTTTTTAAAACTTAAAATTTACATCCTCTGTAGAAGTTTGCTTAAAATTCTGTCTTTGCTTGACTTTGTCCCTTCCTTTGTGGTGCTTCCCCTACTGCCTTATTGGTTTCTCCTAGGAATACTTCCTAAATACATCATTAGCCCAGGAACCCATGCATTTGAATCTACTTTGAGGAACCTGACTTAAGACACATCCTTTAGCCCACCTCTCACCAGCTTCCATGGGCTACAGGCCCTCGAGGAATCACCACGACTTCAGGTCAGCCTATGCCTTCTCTCTTACTACACTCTGTATTCATGTAGCTCTAACTCAACTGGCCTCAAGATGGGCCTGTAGTCATATCAGCAACAATCACGTGAGTCCTGACAGAGGCTCAGGAGAGGTAAATATTCAGGCTCCAGTTTCCCTGCTCACCTGTGCAGCCCAGTTAATATGATTGCACCCTGGGTTGGTGGACAGGAGGTAGGCAAGATATGACTTTGTCCAGATTCCATATAGATAGTGGGGGTAGAGCCTGGGTCTATCCTTGATAGTCTACCTGGGCCAGGCAAAAGTCCAAAGAGGGGCAATTCAAGACATAGAGATGGGGGGGGCACCTGGGTGACTCAGTCGTTAAGCATCTGCCTTCGGCTCAGGTCATGATCCCAGGGTCCTGGGATTGAGCCCCACATCGGGCTCCCTGCTCAGCAGGAAGCCTGCTTCTCCCTCTCCCACTCCCCCTGTTTGTGTTCCCTCTCGCTGTGTCTCTCTCTGTCAAATAAATAAATAAAATCTAAAAAAAAAAAAAAAGACATAGAGATGGGACTGTCTTGTTTTCCACACCCAGCCTGGACTCCTTCCTGCTAACTGGAAAAGGTGTGGACTTATATTTTACTTCCTCTGTGCCATATTCACTTTCTAACATTAAAGCACTAATATGTGCAGCTTTGCTATCATGAACCAAAGTGATATAGTTTCCATAATAATTTAGAGGCTGGATTTCCAGAGTAATTTAATGGTTTTATATTGGATATATTAAAGGAATTTAGAAAAAAAAAAGTACTCTCTCAGGATGGTGCCCTCATTGTCAAAGCCATTTTACATGTCAGAGAATGTTTTCTCATTCTTCCCTTTCAGTTGTTGGTAAAGCAAAAACACAAGCAAAAACAAAACACTAAAATAAAAAGAATCTTCCCATCAGCTTTAGCACACCATATTTCAAATATTTCTGTTTTCAAAAGATCTGCAATGTCAAATTATATGCCTTTTTGACACTTTTTTGGTTATGTGGTCAAGGCTGTGAAAGAGAAGGCCCAGATCTCTCTGAACTTATCCAGCTTATAATAATATCAGTGTAAGCAACCTGATAGTATTTGGGAGAAAAAAATCTCAAAAAAAATACAATTTTGTAGATGTCTTTAAAAACCCCCAATTTTCCCTAATATGAAGCACCTTATTTTTTTAAAATAACTGAATCCATAGACAAACATTTATAGACTAAGTCAATTTTCTAGTATGTGCCGTTTTTACAATGGAATTGAAAAGTGGGTCAGCATGAAGTAAAGCCAGTTGTACCATTTTTTTTTTTCTTCCAGATCCCCACAGTAGAGAAGAAAAATAAATAAATAAATAAGAAAACCTGACTTCGTCAAAGACTGTCCGTAAGACATCTCATGTTTAGGCTTAGAATAAAGGTTACTCAGAAGCACAAAGTTATTTTTTCTTGTTCATTCTCCCGTCCTCAGAGGCAGCCTGGGAACTATCAGAAGTGTGAAAAGGTCATGCTGATGAAAGAACATTCATGACAATTACTGAAAAAAACAACTTTTTTTTCAGAAATTAAAACAAAATGGTTTTTCTTCCCCCATTTTCCCCCAACTGACAATCATGTGTGACAGTTAGCCATGTCAAAAAATATTTTCTCACCAGAAAGAAAACTGGTGAGAGAGGATCTGTCAGTTTCCCTTCGTTTTCTATTTACAGTTACGAGAGAAAAATGATTTATGATTACTATAATTATATCTCTCCTTAGGAGAGCTGTACTAATTAAGTAATTTTTTTAGCCATTTTTCTTTTTACAAGCTCTTAGTTAACCTAAATTGAAGTGTATTTAGCAATTTTGTACCCAGTTACTTTTCAAACCTCTGTGTGGGTCACAAATTGAATGGCCTAGGATCATTTAACGCATCAAATCTGTTCATCATGGGCATAAAGCTCCTGGGCCTACATATTTACAACTGTGATATAGAGAGTTTCTCTCAATAAATAGGCTCTTCATAGATGTTTTGAGGGAGTCTGCAGGAAATGAATTTTGGTCAAAATGTTTTATAATCTGCAGTTATACTATAATGACAATGAACATTAGGAGTCAGCCTGGGATATATTAACTGACTTAATATTACCAGCAACATATCCCTTTCATTTTTTGACTTTATATCACATTTATAACTCTGGGTTTCTCTATTGTCTTTTGTATACTCATCTTTCTTTTTTTTTTCTTTTCTTTTCTTTCTTTTTTTTAATAGTTCCATTCTGCTGTTGGCTCCTCTACTGCAAAAATTGCTAGTGGCCGTAGAGCTAATAGAATGCTGTTTTGAATTTAACATTTCCTTGAAATTTCTGTGTGTTAGCTTTAAAGAATATTTTTTTTAAAGTTTACTACTTTTTTTAATTAATTAATTTATTTATTTGAGAGAGAAAGAATGAGAGAGAGAGAGAGAGCACATGAGAGGGGGAAGGGTCAGAGGGCGAAACAGACTCCCTGCTGAGCAGGGAGCCCGATGTGGGACTTGATCCAGGGACTCCAGGATCATGACCTGAGCCGAAGGCAGTCACTTCACCAACTGAGCCACCCAGGTGCTCCAAAGTTTACTACTTTTTAAAGATAGTTTTATTTAGACAGCATCAGAGCTGGTGCATCTAGAAATTTAAAATTTTCAGTGTAGTAGATAACATTGGGGTAGGAAATATAATTCCATCCCACCCCCAAAACGCACACCTCTAAAAATAAGAAATAGCCCTTATTGAGGAAATTGAATTCATGTTTTCTAAATGCTGTCCATTACCTAGCATTTAAATTATTTTATATTCTCAGAAAACATTTAAGTGCCTTCTTTGTCATCCTATGAATCTTCTGAACCATGATTTGGGTACAGTTATTTTCACTTTAGATATGAGGAAACTGAGACTCAGTGCAGTGAGTGGCTTTCCCAGGAGCCAGACAGTTATTAAGTGGAAGAAGCATCTCAGCTGACATTTTTTTACCTCTGTAATATTCAGGTTCTTCCCTTTCATCCTCCTAAAATCCATACAAAGTTGGTATTACTCCCTATTTACAAGTTAGAAAAGTAGTTGTAGAAAGAATAAGTTAAATGCCAGTAAACAACAGAATTAATACATGTAGACTTCTTTTTCCAATAAAGGATAGTTACCATCAATACAGTATACCTGGGGGAAAAAATGCCCATGTGTGTTCTTAAAAAAAAAAAGAAAGAAAGAAAAGAAAAGAAAGGAAGAGAAAAGAAAACCAACCCATATGAAAAAAGAACTGTATCTCATGCAGAGACCCAAGATTGTATCTAATTTAATGAATGGGTAAAAGAAAGAGGAGAGGGTGAGGAGAACTTGCGTTGTTACAAATAAATGAATTGTTTAGTCAGGGCTCCTGCGTGGCTCAGTCGTTAAGCGTCTGCCTTCGGCTCAGGTCATGATCCTAGGGTCCTGGGATTGAGCCCCACATCGGGCACCCTGCTCCGCGGGAAGCCTGCTTCTCCCTCTCCCACTCCCCCTGCTGTGCTCCCTCTCTCGCTGGGTCTCTCTCTGTCAAAATAAAATAAAATAAAATCTTTAAAAAAAATGAATTGTTTAGTTTGCTTAAAACAAACAAAACAAAACAAGAGAAAACAAGGGTTAGGTCCACAGCAAGGTCCAACTGTTGTCAAATCAAACAATAACAGCCAAAGAAAGGTGATTCCTCATGTTATCTAAAATAAATTACCATGTCACCTTGACTAACTCATTTGAGAATAACAAAATCACATGCTCATGAATATATTCATTCATATGAATTAAATGTTGAAATGTATTTATCCAACCACAATATTTCATGCTAACAAACAAAGCTAAAATCAGCAAGTTTGTCTTTTTCTGGTTTTTACATTACCTTTCTCTGTTGTTATTTGTATTGGCTTATGACCTTGTGGATCCCACCAAATGAATGGATTGAAATGCTAACGTAGCTTTTAGTTGAGTTTGGAAGAATTGGTAGGAACTGGATCAGGCAGGTATTTTATGTATATCTGTCACTATATATCAAGAGCTTTATATACAATAGTTATTTCTTACATTATTCTTATACGCAAACAATATCTCTCACATTTGTTTTATATAAACTCTCAACAGCAAGCCATTTATTTGGGGCAGTTTTCATTACAAATAAATAATGATTTTGACTACTCATGTTGAAAAAGTGGAAAAGGACATTTGGATTGTATAAAAAGAAGTTCACAAACAGAATAAGGAATTTAGTTAGTAACTGGGAAAGAATCCTAAAACTGGTGGAAAAACTATTCCTATACCTATGTGTTAACAGTTATTTAAAGCACAGAATTTAGGGGCACCTGGGTGGCTCATTTGGTTAAGCATCTGCCTTTGGCTCATGTCATGATCCCAGGGTCCTGGGGTCCAGCCCCACATTAGGTTCCCTCCTTAGCAGGAAGTCTGTTTCTCTCTCTGCCCCACTGCCCATGCTCTCTTTCTCTCCCTCAAATAAATAAATAAAATCTTAAAAAAAATAGAATTTAAAAAAGTAGTCATTCAACTCAATTTCACATAAATTAAGCTCTCCAAATAAGTAAAGCTTTATTACAGGCATTAGTAGAGTGCTCTGTGGAAAAGGATAAAAAAGGAAGAAACATGAGAAAAACACAGTACTAATTCTCAAGTCATTTACAGTCTAGTGGGGCAACAATAATATTCTTCAAAATAATTCAAACATATATATATATATATTTCTTAACCTTTCAAAATTTCTCATTTGTCATGTCATAGTGCCCTTTCAACAACCCTGAGAAACAATCAAGAAACTTGCTTTTTTCCCCTAGTTCATGCATAAAAAAGAGTGGTGATGGTGGGAGAAATTAAATGACTTGCTTAAGTCACTCCGCAGCACCTTAGAAGGGAATAAGGACTTACATTAACTCTTTCCATTACAAAGGGTAAAGGATGGTACAGAGGAAGTTATAGCACTTTTGGAATGTTCCTAGCCTAGACTCTCTTTTCTGTCTTGTAATGGAAATCTCTCATCTTTCCTTTATTCTCTCACTCAGCATTCAGGATCTTCAGAAAAACCTAAGTACCACTGGGTCAGAGAGGTAATAATTTTCTTTGGCTGATGGTACTAACAAGAAAATATTTAGGAAAGTGCTGAAAACTGAGTCAAAAGAGAAAGTTTGATTATTGACCAAGTAAACATCATCAGAGTTATGAATTAGAGTCTTCAGTGAATGTTAAAAGGGAAAAAGCTGCTCCTTTGGGAAGTTGGCTAAGGATACACATGATAAATGACATAGTAGGTTGAAGCATTCCCCCCACAATCATGTCCACCTAGAACCTCATGATGGGTCATGATTTAATTACTGATATAATTATTTTAAGCTGAGATTAGTTCATTTTGGATTGGGATGAGCCAAATCCAGTGACTCCTGTCCTCATAAGAAGAGGAGAAGACATACAGAAGTACACACACAGGATTAATGGCCATGAGAAGTTATAGGCAGAAAAGGAGTGAACTAGCTACAAGACAAAGAATACAAAGGATTGCTGAGAATCAGGAGAAACTAAATGGAAGAAGGGAAGACTCTTCACTAGAGCTTTCAGAGAGGGCATGGCCCTGCTTGATTTCAGACTTCTGTCCTCTAGAATTTGTTTTAAGCAACCAAGTGTATGACATTTTGTTATGGTAGCCCTAGGAAATTAATACACATGGACACCCAGGAAGAAGAAAAACAGCAATATCCTGCCCCCTAAATCAGAGAGTATACTTACCTCAAAGAAAGTATTGGGGGAAGTAGTGTGGGGAGGTAGGAGCAAGTGAGGGAGTGGCTGGTATAGCGGGTTGTCAAGGAGAGAAATGGCTATTTATCAGGTGACTATAATATTCCACGCTCTGTATCTATCAGTTTACATGTGTTTGCTCTCTTGATCCTCACCACAATTTTCTGTGATAGGAGTTTGATACCATTTGTAGAGGCTTAGCTAGCCTAGACATCTGGCTCAAAGCCACAAACTAAGAAACCACAAAATCAGGAACCAAACCCATGCTTTCTGATTCCTAGGCAGGTATTCCTTCCTCTTAAGCCTGTAATTAAATAGCCTTTCAAGAATATAGTAAATACTTCTTCCTCTGGGACTTTTAAAACTAGTCAGGATATGGTAACAGGCAACTCTCAGGAGGAATAGTCCTCTCTGGGCAGAGAAATGAAATTGGAAACCCTACTAGGTCTTTTCCAAGTCTAATTACTCTCACTCTGTGTAAGGCACAGACTAAATGCAAGTTCATTATCATTTTATTCTGAGTTAACTGAAAAACAAGATTGATTGACATTTTGGAGGTATTCAACATTTATATGCAGGAAATTTAGGAGACTTTAAACACATTCAAAAAAGCTTTTCTTAAGATAGCTTGTACTGGTTTTTTTACAGTGAAATATTCTACACAAAAACAGTTGCTTCTGAAAATACCATACTGCTGCTCTTCCCAAGCTGATGACCTTGGTGTCCTCAGGACCATATAGGCATTATGCAGTCTTCCTCACCTGGAGAAGAAATGAATACTGTGCTTCTTACCTAAATTCCTCTGTGTTCACATTCAAATTCTGGCTCATTCTCTTTGCCTTCCAAATGTACTGATTCTGACCTCTGTTTACAATGGATAATAAGAATACTGTAAATTATGATTATAGTTGAAAATATCCTCATGTACTTTGTTTCATCCAATGCACAGTATGGCATGTAGTACTCATATTTCAAAAACTTAAGAGCATCCAACAATGAAAATGACGTTGCACAGAAGCACAGGTGATAGGGGTCAGGGTTGAATTCATAGCGTTGCAGTGTTATTTCAAAACTTCAAAACAAAATTATCCCTGTTTTAACCAGGATAAGTTTGATGTTTACATTGGTTGTCACTGGGCAAAAAAACAACAACAACAAAAACTTGGCAAAATTATAAAGGCTGAAAACCATGTTTCTTATCCTTCCTTGGTGTCTTAAGCATGTAGAGCTCCTATGAGATGAGAGGAGACACATCCCAAGAATAGGTCCTTATTTTAAGACCTACCTCTGTAAAGGAGAGGTATATTTCTCATCTGTTCATCAGATAATGCTGTTTGCAAAAATAAGTTTTGTTCACCTAGATTAAATAACTCTCCTCAACCAATGTCACTAATTCCTGAATACCTGAAGTATATTTTCTTCTTGAGACTTTTTAAAGCCAGTAAAATAAGTTGTAAAACTGGCATCTTCCCCTTATCCCTCACCTTGGCATATAAAAAAAAATACCTAAAATTAATATGTAGTTGTACTTCACGTGCAATTTGGACACTAACTTCTATTTCTAAACACTAGAACATGAAGACCTTACCTAGGAGTGAGTGGCCTACTTTCTGTGCTGACCCAAAAAATTCTCTCAGTACAAAGGAAGATCAAGCCAATATCCCAGGAAGATCCATGTTTTCTCTCCTTTACCTCTAACACTTAGTCATTTAGTCCTATCTTTTCTACTGCCTGAATATAAGTAAAATATACTAGTTCTGTGTATCTCCTGTTTCCACACTCATTGAAGCCACTGTCTCTCACTTAGACATTGAAATTTGTCTGTCTGTAGACCCCCCATTTGTCATCCACCCTCCACAGTGCTGTCAGCACAGTCTCTCTAAAGCACAAATATGATCACATCAATCAGTTGGTTAAAGCCCTTTAGTAGCTCCCAGGTGCTTTCAGAATAAAGTCCATATTCCTTAGCATGGTATTCAGGTTTCCTTGGGATCTGACCCCAGACCCACCTCCCTCTTTTCCTTCCTCTCTTGCTTGCCTCTTCCCTCTCCCTCTCACATATACATTCTTATCACTTGTTGCTCTAGCCATACTGAACTATTTTCAGCTCAAAGAAGGCTATGAGTTCTCAGATCTCTGGACTTGTATACCTACTGATTCCTTTGCCTGACATATTTGTCCAACTATAAAATTTTCCAGTTGTTCTTCATGTTTGAGTAGGGAAAACATTTCCTCTCTACATCATCCTCTGAGTACTGATTCCAAACCCTGACTCCTGTTACACGATGGAGCATTACCTGATTGTCCTCCTTCTCTGTCTCATACAATCTTAATTACTACAGTGGTTGGTTGTTACCATAATTACCTGTGGATTATATTGTAATAATCTAAATTATAGAGACATATCTTGCTCTCTTGGCCGCTGTAGAAATTGGAAGGCACTCAAGAAATATTTTATCAGTGTATGACTGAATGAATGCATGAATGCATAGATAGATAAGTAATATTTCTCAGGCACAAAATGTTTGACATTAGAAACTTAATAAATATGACATACACCTTAATTCTGTATAATTATACTCTGCACAGAAAAATGCCCCTTATGCTTATATTCTTTCAACTAGATCTCCCCAGCTATTTTTTATTGGATTCTCCTTCACAATTCTATCCATCCACCCTATTACCATTTTTCTAGTCTCTGTAAAATTATGGGGGAAAAAAATCCTCTGAAGCTGGGATGCTGTTTAGATTCTTTGAGAGGAACCATTTGCTCAACCTGGGTCAAGATGCTGCCAAAGTTTGACAGATATGGTCAAAGGAGTACCTGGCACTTAAAAAGGTCAGAGAAGTTAGGCATGACCAAATCGTTCACAGATGGCTGAGGCTGTCAGTGCTATTTGAAATAATCCATCCTAAAGATACTAGAGTTGAATTTGCCTGCTTTAGTCCCAAGGAGTTCTATGTTCATAATAACTTCTGTGTCACTCACTGCCTCTTCTTACCCCACACATCTCTGTGAAGACACCCACGTGTTCACTTGCCATCCCACCTAGACCTTTTCAGGAATCTTATGGGATAAGCCTAGCTTATAAAAACCTCAACTTCTCAATTTGAGTAAAGGTCATCATGAAAGAGGCCTGTCAGTATTTTTTTTTTTTCACAGTCTTTCTAGGCTGAGGAGAGAGAATTGAATAAGGAAGAATCCATGACTTGATTTGACTTTGAATTTAAACATGAATGAAAGTAAACTCTTTACCTCATTTAATTAATTCATTCAACATGTATGTATTAAGTGCCTTTTCTGTATCAGATTCTGGGCCAGACACTAGAATTACAGAGAAGTAGTAGACACAGCCCCTTTCCTTGAGCATCAGTCTGGGTAGGGTTGGGGTAGGCAGATAAATATTGGAAAATGAACTATTAAACACCATAGTAAGTTATTTAATTATTGGAACTACTTTATTTAATCAATAAAACATTTCCTCAGTAATGCTTAGTTATAGTAATAGGGGTTGGAGAGTGGATGTACAGATTATCAGTAAAACATTTGTGCCCTCAAGGGACTTTCAACTCTCAGTAAAAAAAACCAATAAAATAAACAATGATATTACAAAGAGAAATATACTATGAAGGAAGGGATTCTAGAATACCTATTGCTGATCCATCTCATCTCTGTGCTATTAATTTCCTTTTACACATTAAAATGATTTGATGACTCTCCTCATTGGCAAGCCATGTTTTGCTCATACCATCTACACAAGGCAAAGGGAAAAAAGAAAAGCTAAAAATATGGACTGGATTTCAGGAATATTGGATTTTGCTCTCCACTTGTTCCCTAAACACCTGTGTGGCTTTGGAGAGCAACTTCAATGGAGAGCCCTTCATTTGTTTTTGAGGCTGGTGTTCAGAGGCAGAATGCCATTTTCTGGAGGGAACTGATGAGAATAAGCAAAGATGACTGCATTACCACAACTAGGTTATGGATACAACATCAGCTACTCCAGTGAGTCCAAGAGCCAGCTGTAGATAAGCATTACTAGAGAGCTCCTAAAGACATAGATGCTGAGTACACCTCAGGAATACCAATTCAGTATCTGTGGTGAGACCAAGAATATTGAATACATTTCTCAGGTAATTCCGATGTATCACTTGCTTAAAATCACCTACCTTCATTTTTTTTTTTAAGATTATTTATTTTAGAGAGAGCAAGCGCATGTGCGTTGGTGAGGAGGGGTGGAGGCAGAGCGAGAGAGGGTCTCAAGCAGACTATGTGCTGAACACAGAGCCTGACCCGGGGCACAATCTCACAACCCTGAGATCATGACCTAAGTCGAAACCAAGAATCAGACACTCAACCAACTGCACCACCCAGGTGCCCCACCAACCTCCAGTTTTAACACCATACTCTGGCATGACATTAAAACCTTTCACAGTCTGCCCCAACCTACTTTCCCAGAGGTCTTTTGTCACAGCCATGCCATCATCCCATTCTAGCACTCGTGAGCAACCTGCACTCCAGGCTTACTTTTACTTCCCACTGCTTTTATATATGCTATTTACTCTCTTCTTCCTTTGAGCCACATCAAACTATGGCTCCTCATTTCCAGGCTTAACCCACATTGCTCTTGTCTGAGAAGTCATTTCTGACCATCTGGGCCATCCTTAACTGCTTCCTTCTCTATGCTTTCAGAGAGCATATTTTATTTAAATCTGGATGTAAACAATTCAATAAGTGATTATTAGGTGCGTGAATAAAATATAGGAGTAGGTGAGCTATTACCAAAATTAGGGCATAACATCATAGTAGGAATTCAGGCACAGGACTGCTTTAGTATCAGTCTTGGAGAAACTGAGGAGTTGGATAGTTCTTTTGTTTGTTTTTTGGTTTTTGGTTTTTTTTAGACAAGGTAAAACTTTTAGTAAGATATGGATCAAAGAAGATTTAATAAAAAGTTGGATCTGTTGTTGAGCAATCCCAACTCAACCAATGCTTTGCAAACATAACCTATTCTATGTAGTATTGTTCCAGATCCTGGGCTAGTCTAGTTGCATAAGTAGTAGTCAAATAGCCCCAGGAAGTGGAAAAAAAATGAGGAAAGGGAGATATCCAGGTCACTAAATTGAAAATGTATCATCTATATTTGAAAGTTTTCCTAAGTTCTTATTGAATATCCTTCCTCATTTTTCTCATCTAGGTTTGGGTTGCATCTCTCCCCCCGCCAAAGTATCTCCTAACACTGGGATAAATATAAGATTCATCATAGCTCTTTGATATGAGAATCTTATGTCCAGGTAATTGTGGCCTCCATGGTATCTCTGGAATGATATATAGCAAAGAAAAGATACCTTTACGTGGTTTTAAGTCATTTTTTAAAAGTATTTCATGCAATGAGGTTAAGAGAAAACATATTGTATGAAATGGACTAAATAATACCCAGAGCCAATAAAGGTTCAAGTGACAGGCCAAATCTTCAGCAGAACTATCCCCAGAATAACAGAACCACTTTTTAAAGTGATATATTCTTGGGGCACCTGGGTGGCTCAGATGGTTGAGTGTCCAAGTCTTGATTTTGGCTCAGGTCATGATCTCAGGGTCCTGGGATCAAACCCACATTGGGATCCATGCTCAGCTGGGAGTCTAGTTGAGGTTTCTTGTCCCCTCTCTCTCTGCTCCTCCACCCTGCTTGTGCACTCTCTTTCTCTCTCTCTCTAAAATAAATAAATAAAATCTTAAAAATAAATAAATAAAATTATATATACTTAAATAGCACATTCACTCTAATGTGTGCAAACATATGGGCATATCAAGGAGAAGAGGACTGCCTGAGAGGCAGGGGGTCTAAGCATGCATCTAAGGCTACTACCAGGTCCTTATACAAAATTAATCTCTCTGGTTAAATATTGACTGTCTTCTTTATTGGTAACTTTGGCTCTTCTTTCCCTTATCACCATTCTAGGTATCTATCTGTTCCAGAATACATGTACTGTCCACTTAGAATTCTTTCTTGTTTCATCTGGTAGAAGTTATTATATCCATAAGCCTATGTGAATAGATACATTTTATTTCATAGCTAGTTATGACCAATGTATGACCCAAGATTTGTACTGAAAAGTTGAGAAGTAGCCTCAGGGGAATTGCAGTTGATCAGCAATGTCTGTTCTGGGTACAAGATGTGGGAATGGTGTCTCTTGTTCTAGATACTTGCCATCCTGGACACAAACCAACCCACAACACATACTTTACGTATATATATATATATATATACACATATACTCTATAGCTTAAGCCCTTGTTGTTAAATTCAGTTAGAACCAAAATCACAGATTGGGAAAATCACATTTACCTTTTTACTAACTGCTGTTGAATTCAAAAGGTTACAAAAAGGAAAAAAAAAATCATTGATTCAATCAAGCATTTGATGTGGGCATAAGTGAAATACACAATTTTATAAAATCTTAAAAATCGGGTAGCATGTGAAGAAAGGTTTCACATTTCCAAATGTATTATGAAGATAATGAGAGCTTGAGGTAGTTCTAAAATAAAAGAATGAGGCAAACGAATTTTTTTTTTTTACGATAAAATATAAAATAGAAGGTTTTGTGAGTTGAACCATATCATTTTCTACTAAAAGGGATTAAATGAGCACGGAATCTTGATGCAATCATGTGACAGTTTTTGTGAGCATAGTTTTTTAATCATTATTATGTTGTTTTCTAATAATTTTTAAAGACCATTATCAGTAAACAATAGTGATCCTTTATTCTTGCAGAGCAATATGAAGCATAATTAGAATTAATGTAGGTAGTGAATTAATTACTTCTTAAATGAAAACATCACCAATAAGCGTGCCTTGGTAAGATTATTTAAAATGATCTCAAAGTATTTCATGGGCTTGTTCACTCATTTATTCCTTTTGTAATATGAGTTGACATGCTGGATTTCAACATTTGATAGAAAATATTTAGTTGCATGTTGTTTTTATTTCAACATTAGCCCTGCAAATAAATGTTAGGATTTCACTCATTTTGCAGGTGAGTAACAAGGAGATTCTGATATATTTTGATTACTCAGCAAATGTAGGAGGTTAGCCTTGACCTAGACCTTTTGATTCTGAAATCCAGACATTGTCTATCCCACACTGTTTTTCAGAGTGTTTTATCCACACACATATCTCAGGAGGTAGATTTTCTTAACAACAACAACAAAAAAACCCTAGAAAATCCATTGTAATTTGTCTTTGCATGACAAGTCCTTAAGATATAATTAAATTGTACTGTTTGTTTTCAACAACTGAAACAGTAGAATTGAAGGTGGGTAAAGCTTTTATTAAATGTGTCTTGTTAAGGCATAATAAGATAAACCTGGTAGAAATATACAATGTGATTCAAACACTATTTTTCCATAATTTTATCTTATAAATAATGTGTATATAAATTCTGTTCCTTTTGAGGCTTCCTTGTCTTCTAGTCCTGCTAGCTGTGTTCCCCAGACACAGGGTCAGCTATCTCCCCCTTTATGTTTAGCACCATTTCTCTGTCTTGAACCATTCTAGTCCTTAGAGGGGAAATTAAGATAGCCCTAGTAAAGTAATCCTAATAATGTAGCATCAAGGCATCCTTTTAGAGGGGAAATGTCATATGTAGTAGAACCCAATAAACAGGTTTAAATACCAACTTGCCACTTAGAAACTGTGCATCCTTGGACAAGTTATTTTTATCTTATTAACTCTAATTCCTCTAATGTAACTCACATGTAAAGTTAAGAAGATATCACACATCAAAAACTCAATAATGTTAGTTGTCTTCTCTAGGTCTTTGGACCATAATTTTCAAACAGAATTACTCTTCAGTGACCCCATGTATGGGATCTAAAGGAGCCTCAGTAGCATTCCAGAGCAGAACTCTCTAGAATTTCTACATGAAGTCTGTGCCCCACTGCCTCCTGTACATTCCAGGTGTGTTCTGCCCAAAACTCTGCCAATTGGCTGCCTCTGTGTCCTCGGACCGTAGGTAGGACCTGGGGCAGGAAAGAGCTAAGAAACTTCTTCCTTTGAAGAAAAGCCCATGTTGTGGGAGCACTGTGAGCAAGAGGAAGAGTGGCCTGAGATGAGGTTAGACAAGTTGGCAGGAGCAAGTTTATATAGCCAGTCATGGAAAGGAATTCAGATTTTATTTTGGGAGCAGTGAGAAGCCATAGTTGGTTTTAAGCAAGAGACAAGATTTAATGAAATTCTTCTTCTTCCTGTTATGTTCATATGATTTGGGTCAATACATTCAAATTTTTCTAATTTTTTTTTTTTTACATTTGAATGTTTCAAGCCTCAGTTTCCACATCATGGAAGATAGATGCTGACACCACAGCAACTAAACAAGATAGTGAGAATCACAACAGGGAATATACATGGAAAGCCTTTGCAACTTGTAAATTCATACAAGCAAGTATCATAATGATGGTAGTTACTGGAAGTCATCTCTTGACAAAATATTATAAACCTGAAAGCAGAGATAGAAAATGGACTCCTTGATTATTTGTTTTCATTTCACTGTCTTTTATATCACATAAAGTTGGAAGGAATAGATTACCGCCACTTTGGACGTTCCTCCTCTATGGAATGGAGCAGAGGACAAACCCACCCAGAGCATTCATGGATTGAAGCTAGCACTGAACACAGGACCCAGCAGACTTTGTAACATGTCAAAATGGACATTTCTCAGAAGCTACTGAATGAATATAAGTTTCCTCTTTGTTGCCACCACTTGGAGATAGAACAGGGGAGAGATTTCTTCATCAACACCTGTGGCTTTCTCTCCAGTCATTTATTCATACATCCCACAAACCCTCTGATTTCTCATATATAAAAGGAGGACTAATAAAGATAAATAATACCTATATGCACACTTAAGCATATTTGAGGAATTGAACTAATCTACTTCTATTATCTTGCTTAATTTTTCCAAGGTCTTCTAATATATTAGAGGTATTATAATTGCATACCTTGTATACATGAGGGATCAGAAGGTCATGAACCAGCCGAGGTCACATAAGTAGGAGGCATCAGAGCTGGACTTGAACTCAGCTCTTTTTGACTTGAAAGTCAAAGTTCTGAACATCACCCTTCCACCAGCCATAGTTCCAGTGAGGATGAAAGGTAAGAGCACATATCAAATGTTCTAGCACTGTAGTGTGTGGTATCCAGCCTCTCCAGCTTCTTGGATGGTGTCTTTTTCCTCTTGACTTTTCCCCATTCCTACAGTCAGGCAGATGTTTAGCTCTCTAGCTAAATTTTTCATGTAAGAACATCTAATAGGCAAGCTATAAATATATAAGAGAATTCCCACTTCCATGGTATCCCATTAGTGTAGCTTGAATTCACAAGAGGCATGTAGTGTAGTGGTGGTGAGCAGGCTCTGGGGCCAGACTTGTGCTATTAAATCCTGGCTCTCTGTCTTACTGTGTGATCTTTCTTATTTAAGTTCTCTGTGCCCAAGTATAACAATAAGAGCATCTATCTCATAGAGTTGTTATGAGGATTCAAAGTTCTTAGTATAGTGATTGACACATAGCTACTTCTCAATAAATATTGACTACTAACATAGCTGTTTTTTATGTGATACAATTGCTGTTCTAGCAGTTCCAGTCTCAAGTTTGAAAGCAGAAAATGATTTCATCCAGATGCTCTCTTTATCCATGGTTGGTCCTCAATACCATAAACTTAAATTTCACCTGTTGTATTCTTATCTTTCTATAGCCTGAATTTACATGATCTCAGGCATGTGATAAATAGTTATTCCATAAACATTGATTTTATATACCAGAATGCATGACAGGTGCTGCGGATGTGAGAGAAGATGGGTCTCTGCTTTCAAGAGGTTTGGGGTTTACTGAATGTTGGCTTTAATTCTTGGTTGGGCCCTCTGTGAAGGGGACTGTGGTACTGAGTAACAGTTGCAATAGTTTACCTTCAGATTCTCTATTGGAGAGTCCCCTTTCCAACTCTCCCCATCTCAGGCTATCTGACAGGTTAAGTCAGGATGGAATAAAAGAAAGTTTTTATTGGTGCTGTGAGTAGGCCACTGGTATTGTGAAAAGAGACCAGGCTTTGGTGTAAGAGTTCTAAGTTCAAATCTTAGCTCTACTACTGAGGAGCTGTGACCTTGGATCAGTTACTTAACTTCTTTGAGGCTTTGTCTTCTAGTAAGGGAAGACTTCATAAAATGGGACAATTATCTTGCTAACAGAGATTTTGTGAAGATAAGCCATGACACATGTAAAGTGCCCCGTATAGTTCCTGGCACAAAGTGGGGGCTCAGCCTGAGCCAGCTGGGGGTCGCAGCAGAAAGGCAGTGACAGACTGCTCCTAGGAGGAGAGGCTGTGGCTGAAGCAGCAGATGTGGTAGCAACTTCTCTTTGTTCAGATGCTGCCTTTAGAATGGTAATGGATTATTTTAAAATTCCAAGTCCATTCTAGAGATAAAGAAAAATGATAGTGGGCTTCCCTGTAATTAATGGCACTTTTTAGCATGTCAGTCTGATTATAAATAGAATGTAAGATGCTTTCTGTGGTGAATAACGTGTCTTTCTAGTTTTCCAGATTTATGAATTTAGCCCATATGAAATTAATTATTGTGGGTGTATTACATGGATGTGAAACATCTGGAATAATAGGATTTTATTGTTAATAGACCTCTCAGGAGCTTATGACAAACATCCTTATAATAGCAACATATGCTGCTAGTTTAATGAGAACCATCACTGACAATTAATGGTTCTTGTGCTTTCAGTAAATTACACATTTTCAAATTTTATATTCTTTATTTTCATCTTTATGGTTTCAGCTTGTGACTTGTGTGAAATTAAAGCCAGAGCTCCTCAAAGAGGAAAAAAAAATGTTTATTAAATGTGTACTGTGTGCCAAGCATTGTGTTATAGATTTTAGGTATGTGAATGTACATGAACATGTAATTGCTTTTGAACCTCAAGGCAGTTAGGCATTCCTTTATTTACAAACAAGAAAATGGAGACATGGTGAGATTAATAACTTATCCATGTGGGCACCCAAGCAAGAATTAAAGGTTGAGTTTGTCTCTTCTTTCATTCATTTGAATAAGAAAACTTAGTTTGTTGTGGAAAAGATTCCCTTTTCTGTAAATCAAATTCCTGCTATCAAAAGGCTCTTCACTTTTACACACAAGAGTCTTCTAGTGATCCCTTGGTCATATGGGGCTTAAGCTGATGTGTGCAAGGAATTCATAAAGAAATCTGTGGATTTAAAGTTTTGACATATTCTGGAACCTAGTTTGTACATAATGCAAAGTCAAAAGCCATGGGTACATCCAGAAGAATATACTGTTTTTCCTTACTCTCTTGGTACAAGGAAAGAAGATTTTTATTGAGCACTGACTGCATAAACCATATGCTGACATTGGATAATCTAGTGCTCTCATGAGGAAGGTTCTGCCTGGACCCCAAAGCTCACCCTGCCTTTCCCCTATTTGCCCCTTCCAGCTAGCTGTAAATACAGTGCTGATGAAAACTAAATGTTATTGATACATTTTAGCCAAATAACATTAAATTTTGGGAGAGGGTTGCAGCAAGAGACTGTGATACAACAGCCAAATCAGAAAATGTGATTAGGGAAAGGAAAATGAATGGTAGAAATACCATTATATCTAGAAGGCAGAATTAGTCCCCTTCATGTTCTATTAATCTGTATTTAGTCATAATTGTCTTTATGTAGATATAGAGGCAAAATTCTTATCACAGTACCATATTTTGTTGTCTCCAGGGCATGCATATTTTTTGAAATTATCCTATTTGAATCTTGGTTATCCCTTCCACTCCTTGCAAAATGCAAGTTCCATGAGGACAAATACCTTTTCTGCCTTGTTTTCTGCTGTATACCCAAAGGCAAAAGCCACATAGTTGGCACTCAATATATATATTTTGAATGAATGAAGGACTACATTTATTTCCACACAAGCTGAATTCAAACCTTATCCTATAAACATACTCATGGTATCATCATTTAAGGAGTATATGTTGTATGCCAGGGTAGGTATATCCATGTACTATGTGCCACAGATGTGCCAGCTCTATCCTGTCCCCATCACAACACACCCTCTATTGCTTCTGCCCTGACTCATCCCTGAGCCTCTGAAAATCTAGCCTAGTAGAAGAATACGTTATTCTTTCCTACTAAAACATGCCATCTAGATATAGTCTGTGAATTGCTCATGTCCAAGTTTAGGAGCAATACTAGGCACTTTCAGGAACCCTACCGCATAGCAGTTATCAATCCATTGCCAGGTGTGATTGTGCTTCCAGACCCGCTGCTCTTAAGGCCTCAGGTTCTGCTTCTAGTCCTCACTGACAAAGGATCCTGGTATGATCTTTGCCTGCTCTGTGCCTGGCACCCTCACCTTACCCTGCCAACTCTTTCCCAGAGGCTGGGCCCTCCTTTCTGCTTTCTAGGTATTACCTCAGGATCTCCTGGTTTTATAGCTTGGTCAAATTCCATATGTCTTCAACTACCATCATCTAACATTTTACATTTGACACCTTAGAGGTTGCTATCTCATGTCAAACTCAAGTTTAATCCTCAACTCTTCTGAATCTCCCAAATTGAATAGCTGGGACCTTTCTAGCCAACTAGTCCAATGAATGTCCCTCAGTTCCATACTGTACTCACTACTGATTCAGTGCTATGTAAAAGGGAAAAGATGGATCTAAAGTGTATAAGTTCTTGTTTCTGTTTGTATTTGTGTATATTGAGATCAAATCTAACAAGAGCCATTGAATACCCTTGCAAAATAAATTCACCTGGACATGTGAAGAATGTAAATTGCAAGGTCAATTGCAATCAGTGTCTACTAATCATGAAATATAAGGTACATTTCACACCTCGAGTAGGTATTTTTTTCTTTTTTAATATAAGCTGACTACAATAAACCGTAGACAGATCATTTCACTAATGATGGAAATTATCCCATACTGAACTTGTACCTCAAGATATGCCTACATATTAGGACCAAAACCACATTATAAAGCTGTTCTGAATCTGCATTATGATATCAAGAGACTTATTAAGAGCTGGGGTGGTAAAGATGCCTAATATAAAGTTTGTTAAATATGTTTTCGCTATATTGACAACTTTCCAAAAAAGAAGAGAATAAGACTACTGAAATGAATAAAGCCAGATTATATTCACCTTGTTATTTCCTGAGTGAATAAATTCTTGACATATTCCTATAACCCAGCACCATACCTGGCACCTAGCAAGTGTTCAGTAAATGTTGGTTGAATGAAAGAATGTCAGCAACTAACCTTTTTTCTCATGGGTCATAGTTGCTGAGAAAGACCAAGGTCAGAGATAATGAGACTTCACAACCTCATGGCCACAGTGAGAATTATGGAAGTGCTTTAGAAGTGAGTTATTTGAAGCTCAGTGGGGAAAGATTCTTCATCTTCCTAGATCTCTGCTGTCACTTTACAAAGAGAAATAAAAACTTATCTTGATGACAAGGGACATTAGGGGATAAAGATGCCAAATACAGTCCGGGTCTGGAGCTCTCAGAGGGCAGTGGGTGAAGCAGTTTGAATAACAGGAGAGTCAATCTTTAGAATCCTCCACAGAGGCTCAGAAAGATGTGTAAAGCACTTGGGATTTGATTTTACTTTTCAGGGTTTTCTATTCTCTTCTTGTATTTGCTGTCACTGAGCAGAACAGAAAGCAACCATGGTAGAATGTTCAGGTTGTATAGTTTTTGCTTTTTTTTTTTTTTTTTTTAAGGAAAGGAAGCAGGTCATGGAAGGCTTGTGAGGAAGATGCCTTTTTTTTCTTTTTCTTTTCTTTTTCCTGATAAAAATATCTGTACAACATTTTGCAGTGGGATGTAGAGCCTGCTTATCTTCCTTGGGGAATAATGTACAAAGAGTTTGAAGATTTGCTTTGGATATCTGAGGAAGGGATGAAATCAACTATCTTTTTAATCAATGAAAATTCCTCATATTCTCCTATGGCCGTATAATAGGTAACCTATAAAAAATGATTAATGATATAGCCCTTACCCTTTAAAGGAAATAGAAAGGAGGTAATGTTTATCATGTGTCCACCATCTGTCCAACAGGATGATTTAGTACTTGTAACAACCCTGTGAAGCAGATAGAATTATCCTTGTTTTACAAATGGTGAAACTGAGGCTTAGGAAGTTAAAGATGCTTGTGTGTTGGCTTTGTGTATCCCTTATTACCCACCATGAGTGCTGACTCTCCTGGAAGTTCCCCTATCCTTACCTGATAGAATTAACCCTTCCCTCCTCTGTGCCATCGCTATACTCTATATATGCTTTTAACATTATAGCTCTGTATTTGAATTAATTTCTTTTCAAGTTGTGTTTCCCTTTACTAGAGTATAAATCTCTAGATAATTAGGAATGGAGTTTTCATCTCTATATTCTTTGCACTGACCAAGAAATGTTTAGGTTTTGAAGTAAATGCCACATAGCCGGTTAAGCATGAAGTCAGAATTTAAATTTAACATTTTGATTCTGAAAGCGCATGTGTTTTTCATTGTACTATGATGCCAGAACTTGAAGATAGACAGAAACATTAACAAAATTATAGTATTAAATACTACACTTAAGTAATAGAATTATATCCAATTTACATGCTTAATATAAATATACCAGGGTTAAGGAATAGGTAGGCAATTTATAGTAACGCAAATCCAGAAAATGTGAAGCCCAGGGAGAGTGTATAGCTCATATGATAAGTCTAATAAGAGTATTCCTTTTGATTCACTATTTTTTTAATTATTTTTATACAACTACCACACAATAGACCCTATGGGAGGTAGAAAGGTGAAAGCAAGTGACAGGAATCTTGTTCTTCCTAAATTGTCAGGTAACGTGGTGCAAAGATACGTGCATATTCTGCAGTGCATTTTGTTTCGAGTTATTTATTCTCTGAGCCACACTTTCCTCATGTCTAAGTTGGTGCTAATAATACTGCTTAAAATCATCATAAAAATTAAAATAGGTAACATATGCTCTTTTGCATAGTGCCTAACACAGGTGAGGATCAGGCCAATCAATGTTATTCTTTGGATATGAATATGGATATGGATATAAACTTAACTCAGAGGTTCTCAATGTGGGGGGCAGGAGTATTTCTTTCCCCAGGGGATATTTGGCAATTTCTGGAGATGTTTTTGGTTGTCACAGCTGAGCTTGTGCTCCTGGCATCTAATGAATAGAAGCCAAAGACATTGTTAAATATCTGCCAATGCACAGTACAGTCAGTCCCCCATAATAAAGAATTAAAGAATTATCTGACCCAAAATGTTGTGGGATATAAATGTAGATACAGATATAGATGCAGATATAAAATGTACTAAGTGTCACAAGTATCAGGTCTAGTTCTGAGAGACTATAGAGGTGGAAGAGGAATGACCCTTGGCTCTGAATCTGAGAATTTATGAAAAAGTCAGGATTTATCTGGGCTTTGGGATGTAGCCTGGTAAAGGGCATAAATGGAATTTTAGGAGGAGCTTGATTAATGGGGAAAAAAGTCTATGGGGATCAACAAAAGGATTTTCCAAACATACAGTGAAATCTGGGAGAATAAGTGGAGGACTAACCGGACTGTATAATAAGGATGACGGCATAGGAGACAAGGTGTGTAGAGGAATACAAAA
This sequence comes from Neomonachus schauinslandi, assembly GCF_002201575.2. Taxonomy (NCBI): domain Eukaryota; kingdom Metazoa; phylum Chordata; class Mammalia; order Carnivora; family Phocidae; genus Neomonachus; species Neomonachus schauinslandi. Next base: position 60,008,660 of record NC_058413.1, on the reverse strand, counting down.
TGAGGACCATCGTATGAGAGGAAAGACAAGAGCATGTGAAGAGCACATATTGCATTCCTTCATTCATTAAAAAGGATCCAATGTCCCATGTATAGCAGAGACTTAACTAGGAAAGGAAATAAAAATATAAATAAGTCATAGTTCCTAAATTCACAAAAGAAAAACTTGTAAAATTTGGTAATATATATAAAAAAAAACAAGTTGGAAATTAGGGACAAAAGAGAATGTATCTTTGATATTAGAGAAAAATTATGGTTTAATTAATTCATGATGTTCTTTCTCTTCAATATGATTTCCCTATGGTAAGTCCAAGGAGCTGGATTGCTACATCCAAACTAGGCCATGTAAACCTGGGCAGAGTCCTTAACCAATCAGATTCTCACTTGGTTGTTCCTAAAACATAGATACCAATACATCATATGAGAATTAGCCTCAGTAAGTACAACTACATATATACATATATGTGTGTGTGTGTGTGTGTGTGTATACACACACACAAATACACAAAAGGAGTTATTATTATTATTATTGCACATATTCTAGACTGATGGCCACTTTCATAAAGGATTTCAATAATACCCCGCTGCCTTTTTTTTAATTAGTTAGGTGTTTTTAAGCCAAGGCTACTTATAAAATTGTGATTTTTCTAACTACCTTTTGCTGATACCAAAAGTTCAACTTTTCTTATATTCAAGTGAAACTAAGTTAATGTGACTTGAATATCCATATTTAGTCATCATCAATTAATATATTTTCCTAAGTAGGAATTAAGTTTAAATATCTGGATACCAGATGCTAAAGGGATAAAAAAAACTACTCCTTGTCCTGCAGGAGTTTATAATGTAAAATGTCAAAAGGGGGATCCGTTGAACATATGTGTAACTAGCATGACTGGGATATAACTAATTACACATATCTAATTATTGAGTACTTTTTTTAAAGATTTTATTTATGTATTTATTTTTGAGAGAGAGATAGAGAACATGAGTAGGGAGAGGGAGAGAGAGAATCTCAAGTAGACTCTGTGCTGAGCGGGGAGTCCAACACAGGGCTTGATCCCATGACCCTGAGATCATGACCTTAGCCCAAACCAAGGGTCCGTCACTCAACCATCTGAGCCAGCCAGGTGCCCCTATGTAATACTTTTATATATTTTATCTCACTTGTTCTTTACAAATATTCAGTGAGGAAGGCCTTATATTATTACTATTATTTTTATTATCCCTATCCCCATCTTATGGTTGAAGAAATGGGGATCTAGAATTATTCTAGTCTTTGAGTAAACAAAATTGAATGAGATAAGGTTGTTCTTTCTAGCTGTTGCTAATCTAACAGGAGGCAGAATTCCCAAAAGTTAGAAAAAGGAATAAATACTATGTTATAAACAACTTTACAATACCAGTAGCAACATCAAATTTGGCACAATGAATGTTATTTATTATTGATACCATTACAATCATGGAGAAATTGAATTCTGGAATTGCCAGTATGTCAGGTGTGTGACCTAATAGCTCTTTTGCATATGAACTGAAATATTCTGTGGTATTTTGTATGCAAAATCAGCAAGTGATAAATGCAAAAAAGACCCAAAAGAATGCATAATTCAGCAGTCTCCATTTTGTGGAGACTGTGTCTCAGAGAGGTCAAATAATTTATGTAGGAACTGATCTTGTGTCCACATACGTGATGATGAGGGGTAATCCCAGTTAAGCATATTCCTAAGTGGGGCAGCATCCTTTTCTCCCTGACAACATCCTGAGAGGTTACTTTCCCATCTTCTCAGTAGTTGGAAGAGACCTAGGCAAACAACGAGGGCATACTTCACTTCATGAGGTGTATCCCACAAAGTGGCAGAAACAAAATCACTCATGGCACAGAATGGTATTCCATCACAAACTGTTCTCGTTATCCAGTTATTCTTCCATGGTGTGTTTTGAAATAGGACTGAGCCTACTGGAACTTATAAAGCCTCTGGTTTCTTGGATAATTTAAGGTGTGAATATGGTGGTGGGGGTGGGTGTCTAGCAGACGGGAACTTGAAAATTAATTTGAATAATAAGAATGAATGATAACTTATTTATATTTCAAGCTGGTGATGCTATCTCAACACAGGTGAGAACAGTGTCAGTGTACTAAATAAGAATGATAACTACCTTTTCCTGAGCCTTTATTAAGTAGCTAGGAGACTTCTAAGCACTGTTTGATAGACTTTTCTCATTCAACCCTCAGAATAGACACAAAATGCAGGCATTGTTATCTCTGTTTTACAGATTTAGAAAGAGAGGTTAGGGGGCAAAATGACTTGCCCTAGGACACACCGCCTGGAAATGACACATTCTGGGTTTTAACATTGTCTTCTAGTTAAGTGCAGCCTTAGCTTGATAATAGCCAGGTCTCTAGGATCTTCTATGTCTTCTTTAGCATATGAAAATCCTTTTGGAAGCTTCCCTTGTCTTTACCTCCCCCAACTTCAAAGTATATACTCAATTGCTCTTCACAATCCCAGGGCAGTTCTTTCTGCCCCGGGGTCCTGTCCCCATGTCTCAATAAAACCTCCTTTTTGCACTGAAAATATCTCAAGAATTCTTTCTTGGCCATTGATCCCGAACGCTACTTCAATCCACATCATGTTATATCTCAGCTGGTTTTCTAGGGAATGTATAAATGTTTATCTTATTCAGAAAGAAGGGCATTCCAGGCAGGGTTGGGGGGCGGGTGGAGAAGAATGCCTGCCCTGGAAGCCTTTTTGTCTATTTCTGTGTCATATTTACTATTCCCTATATCCCTATTAGCACAATATATAATACAATATGTAACAATATAATACAGTATGTATTGTTAAATAAATTAATATATTCCATATCGATAGAATGTAGTGCATGGATGTTGCATGTGGGGAACTCAAAGGGGAAAAGGTTTGGACAAGCAAAAAAAGGCTGCCTAAGAAGTTTTGATGGCCATGCAAAAGATTTTAGGAAAGTAATATTGTGTTTTAAGTAGAAGAGAGACAGATTTGGTTTCAAATAGTAGATTACACTGGCTACAAGCTGGAGGATGGTTTGGAGGTGGGAGTTGGGAGTGGTGATGGGGTTTTGGAATATAGGTGAGATTCAGTGGGGTGGAGTCCAGAGCTGACGACCGAGAAAGAATTCTTGAGACGTCTTTGGTGCAAAATGGTGGTTTATTAAAGCACAGGGACAGGACCAATGGGCAGAAAGAGCTGCTTGCACCAGGGTTGTGTGGGGTGGCTGATTATATACTATGGCGTTGGGGCAGGTAAGGAAAAAGGGAGGTTTCAAGAGAACTTTCATATGCTAAGGAGGACCTACAAGATACCCGAGGCTTTGCCATTGTCGAGTTGAGGTTGTTTGTCCTCTCTAGCAAGGCATTAACATTAAGATAGTTGGGAGATTCCTGGAAGAAAGTCATACCCAGGAGTGGGGGGTGGGGGCGGTTGCAAGGTGTCAGCTTATGCTTTGTCTTCAGCCAGCCTTCTGCTCCCTCATCAATAACATCCAGTTATTGGATGTTGCATGAAGGCAAAGCAATTATTTTTTTTATTTTTATTTTTTTAAGATTTTATTTTATTTATTAATTTGCCAGAGAGAGAGAGAGAGAGCACAAGCAGGGGGAGCAGCAGGCAGAGGGAGAAGCAGGCTCCCCGCCGAGCAAGGAGCCAGATGCAGGACGATCCCAGGACCCTGTGATCAGGACCTGAGCCAAAGGCAGATGCTTAACTGACTGAGCCACTCAGGCATCCCAGGTTTTTTTTTTTTTTTTTTTTTAAACCACTGGGGTAGTACACTGTTATCTCCTTAAGAACAAGAGAGATATTGCTATGGGTACTGGCAACATTTTCTGTTCACACATATGGATACAGTCTTAGTTATCATTCTGTAGAGGATTTACTATACCTCAAAGTTTTAATATTAGAGAACATTGATTCTCTCTTTAAAAATTTTAGGGGCTTCTGCTGATATCCAGGCCGAGGGGAGTTTGGCTTCGTATTAAGACATTTCATCTTTCCTGCCTATGTATATAAGGCAGTGAAGGGAGAATCATATTAAAGAATGGCCAAGTTCATGGTTTCAAGGTATGTGTCACTTTGTTTTCATATAATAGGCCATAAAACAAAAACTGAATAACGAATTCTATTTGTTGTCTAAATTGTGTGGACTTTTGAAGCCTAAGTTGGGTACACAACATTCTCACTCACAGAAGTCTTGATTGAAACATAAATGCTAACACAAATTCATGCCAATCAAAAATTTAAATATAAATACAGTATTTGAAACTACCCTTCCCCAACAACATACAAAGACCCACTAATATTCAGGTGTAACAAAAGAGTTTTCCTAGTATCCTTTTTTGCTCATAACTCTTAAAATGTCAAAGGAGTAAATGAAGCTCAGCCCCTACACTGAGATCAGTTATACAGCTGAACAACAAAGGGTACTGTTTTGTGTTGGCATAAACGAAAAAACAAAAACAAAAACAAAACAAAACACATGAAAGCATGTACTTCATTAAAGACAGACCTGGACTTTTACTTTTACCATCCTCCATTTACTAGATGAGTGTTCTTAGATAAATTTTCAACTGAAGCTCTGTTTTCTCATCTGTAAAATGGGAATAATAAAAAGTTTCTACTAGGTTGTATAATAATCACTTAAATTATTTACGTCAAGTTTGTAGAAGGGGGAAGGGCACATAATAGGTTCTCAAGTGCACTTTTGATAAGTAGGTTTGTTTTTTTTTTTTTTTGGAGAGAGCATACATGCATGTGTGTGCATGCGCATGGGTGAGTGCACGCTAGTGGGGGTTGAAGTATATGGGGAGTAGGGGAGAGAGGTAGAGAGTGAGGGAGAGAGAAAATGCCAAGCAAGTTCCACTGAGCCCTAGAAGGTGCTTGATCTCACGACCCTAGAGTTGAACACTTAATTGACTGAACCACCCAGGTGCCCTGGATAAGTAGGTTCTTAAAATACTTTAAAGTGTATACATAGAAATAAATTCAAAATCATATGTACCAGGGATTTCTGGCAAATTTCTCATGTAATAAGCTTTAGGGGGAGGGCACTGGGAAAGGCCTATGGCTTCTACTTTTTGATTGGTGCTTAGACTTTTGCCACCATTAAAACTTTAACATTTCAATGTAAGTCCTCGGCCCTTACAAAAATAGAGCTATGTTGGGAAAGGAGTAATCTGGTGTGAAAGAAAGAGCACTAGGCAGGCAATAATGGCCTCTTAGTGGTTATTCTAGTTCTGCTACCAACTGGTTTTGAGACCTTAAGTAGGTCACCATATCTCTGTGAGTTACAGTTTCTTCATCTGTAGAACTGGAATACTACATTGATTTTTTTTTTTTTGATACTCTAATTTCAACTTACATTGATTTGTGGATCCTCTGAGTGGCTGTTATTTATATACTCTGGTAACTTGGAGACAGACAGACACAATTTCTTCATGAAACAGAGTTTAAGAAGATCAGGGAAAGAGAGAAAAATCCAAGCACTTAAAATGCAATGAATACTTAAATGTACAGGAAGAAACACCTAACCTGTTTGAGGACTATCAGGGAAGACTTCCTTTTAACAGTGGAGGACAGCAGAGGAGGAGAAGAGATTTCTAAAGGTACCCAAAGACCTGGAGATGAGAGAGACCACACATATTGTAGAAGCTGACACAAGTTTAGTTTGACCAGAACAAATTGTGCAAACAAGAAAACAGGAAATGTATGTAGAGAATAAGAAATGACAACATGATGCATGTGCTTATTCATTCTTGCATCATTGTGTTTTAACAGAGATGATTGTTAGATCATCAAACACGTGTGATAAACTGTTATCATACCTTTCTGTCTCATTGCGAATGAAAACTCTGAGAGCAAGATTTTATAAAGGAATGTAAAGGATACTAAACATTACTTGAGAGGCTCAGTTGAGGTTAGAAGGTAGAACATCTAGAGAGAAAAAGAGATCTGTGAGAGGAGAGAACTGTGAACTGACATTCGTTTCTTGATTCATTGATCATCCCTTTCCTGATCTACTATCATGTGCTGACTACTGTTGTAGCTCCAGGGAATATGGCAGTGAACAAGGCATCCAAGTCCCTGTGTGCGTCGAGGTTGACAAGCACTATGCATCTTGTGCAAGGAGGGTGTCATGTGCTATTCATGGAAGGCAGTTCAGTGCAAGGAAATATCTCATTTCCTTGAAGAGATGGGCTAATCTCTGCAGAGTAGAAGGCATCTCTGCAAAATGGAAATCTCCCCTATTTTTCAATCAGTGCCAAGTGTTCTGATTATTTATGGCAATGTAAAGGACAATTAGATATCCTGGTTGCACTCAGATTGTGTGACAGCATTGTCATTAATTTGCCATGTTTACACACAATACAAAACAAAACAAGGAAACAGCTATTCAGTGTATACTTATGTTAACATGGCATTAGTATTACATTTAGTAAGTTTACCTAGTCATCCAAGTTATAGAAAAGACTGGCATATAATGTTTAATAATAGAGTGTTTTTTTTTTTTTTTAATTTCCTTGGGCCACTATGAAGTGGGTATATATAGGTTTAAATGAAAAGATCTCATAATATGAAGAAAGTACCAAATTTGGGTTATAGTGCTACAAAGTAGGGTAATTTTAACAGCAGTTTTTGGAAGTATTAAAGACAATACCCAGGAAGAAATTTGATTTCATGCTCTGAAAAGAATTGAACAAAGAATACTTTTTGAAGTTCAAGAGACCAGGTGTGCAGGGAGGAATCCTGAGCTGAACTAGGGTTTGGTTCTCATTCCAGTATTGAGACTAACTCAGGTTGTGATGTTAGGAAAATGCTTTGGACAGAGTGCTACTGGCCTCCAATAGAAGAAAGCCTATCTTCTAGCATAATATATTGGAAAAAACTATCAAATGAACTGGGTCTCTATAGGTCTGGTAATGTAGAACTGACAACAATGAGGATTATAACTACAGTGACAGAAATCTATGATCACTACTTCAAGTATTACTATTATTGCTACTATATTACTACTACTGCCAGACCTTATTAATTATAGTAAATATTATATATAGTGATATATGTGTGTTATCCATTATCAAGCACTTATTATATAGCAGTGTTCTAAGTGATATTTATATATTTATATATTTAATAATTTAATCCACAAACAATACTATGAGTTAAGTAAGTACTATTATTATTTCCATTTCACCAATGAGGAAACTGAAACATGGGAAGGTCAAATAATTTTGCCTCAGGTAACACAGTTAGTAATTGATCAGGCCAGTATATGATTCCAGACAGTTCTGACTACAGAAGACACATGATTTGGTCAGAGCTGACCAAAGATTGAATAAACAGAGAGAGCTTTGTCCCTAAACCTTTCTGGGTGGAGGCTAGAATGAATACTTGATGACCGACATGCAGATACTAGATGAATACCTAGGAAATATCACTTCTAGGGCTCTTTCTAATCCTGAGATGTCTCTATTCAATATGAGCTACTCTAGGAGCTAACCAAGTGTGCCAAATGGAGTGTTCAAAAATGATATTGGACTGAGTCAGAGTCAAGCTCTTGCAATTTTACTACATATGTATTTGGATATGCTTAGACAGTACTATTTTATTCTTTTTTTTTACACCATGGATTCTAATAGAGAACCTCTACATACTATAGGTGCCAAAAACATGTTTATTTTTCATTATCTTGCTGTCACTAGGTCTGTCAGCAAAGCCACTGTTACTAGATAATGTAGTAAATTAGAATGAGCACTAGAATCAGAGCCCAGAGTCCTTGGTTGTAATCTGAACACATCAGGTGCTAGGTGTGTGACCATGGATATAACTTATTTGGCTTTACTTTAATTATTTATAAAATGGGGGGGGGGTTGATATCTGCTTGACTATATTGAAGATAGGGTTTTAGGGTTGAGATTTGCATTCATAGAAATCTTTATCATTATAAAGAAAATTCAGTTGAGCTTTAATTATTATCCCTTAACATCAAATATAACCAACAACTTTCAATATCCCAATATTATTTTTTTGGAGGCTTAAGATTGTTTCAAAACCCTTAATTATAGTTCAACCACTTTTTGTCTGTTTGTTTCTTTGGAAACCTAAAGGGAAGAGCACAGACATTGGAAGAAATAACTATACAAAACCTCCAACATAAATGCTGGGTTTTGAATTAAAAAATAAAAAGACCTATCTTTTTGTTCTTTTCCTCCACCATCTTTCTTTTAGTGGAAGTTAAACATGATATATTTTGCAATTAAAAGAGATTTCCTCCTGTATTGCTAAGGGGAACTGAGAGCTACTAGTGAATGAAAACACCATGAAAGCTGTGAGACCCAAGAGGATAAATCCTGGTACACCACTTACTAAAAGCTGAAGTGAGGAGATAAAGGTGACAATAAACACACATCAGAAAATGTGTATTGCTTCTGGGGAAAGCTTGAACTAGTCAATATATCCACAATGCTTTGTTTGGTTTGCTTTCTTTTTTTTTTTTTTAATTCTTATGTTAATCACCATACCTTACATCATTAGTTTTAGAGGTAGTGTTCCATGATTCATTGTTTGTGCATAACACCCAGTGCTCCATGCAGAATGTGCCCTCCTCAATACCCATCACCAGGCTAACTCATCCTCCTACCCCCCAACCCTCTAGAACCCTCAGTTTGTTTTTCAAAGTCCATCATCTCTCATGGTTCATCTACCCTTCCGATTCCCCCTCTTCATTCTTCCCCTCCTGCTACCTTCTTCTTCTTCTTCTTCTTTTTTTCTTAACATATATTGCATCATTTGTTTCAGAGGTACAGATCTGAGATTCAACAGTCTTGCACAATTCACAGCGCTTACCAGAGCACATACCCTCCCCAGTGTCTATCACCCAGTCACCCCATCCCTCCCACCCCACCCCCCACTCCAGCAACCCTCAGTTTGTTTCCTGCGATTAAAAATTCCTCATATCAGTGAGGTCATATGATACATGTCTTTCTCTGTTTGACTTATTTCACTCAACATAATACCCTCCAGTTCCATCCACGTCGTTGCAAATGGCAAGATCTCATTCCTTTTGATGGCTGCATAATATTCCATTGTATATATATACCACCTCTTCTTTATCCATTCATCTGTCGTTGGACATCTTGGCTCTTTCCACAGTTTGGCTATTGTGGACATGGCTGCTATAAACATCAGGGTGCACGTACCCTTTCAGATCCCTACTTTTGTATCTTTGGGGTAAATACCCAGTAGTGCAATTGCTGGATCATATGGTAGCTCTATTTTCAACTTTTTGAGGAACCTCCATACAGTTTTCCAGAGTGGCTGCACCAGCTTCCATTCCCACCAACAGTGTAGGTTGCATCCCCGCCAACATCTGCCGTTTCCTGACTTGTTAATTTTAGCCATTCTGACTGGTGTGCATCCCCGCCAACATCTGTCGTTTCCTGACTTGTTAATTTTAGCCATTCTGATGGTGTGAGGTGGTATCTCATTGAGGTTTTGATTTGGATTTTCCTGATGCCAAGTGAAGTTAAGCCCTTTTTCATGTGTCTGTTGGCCATTTGGATGTCTTCTTTGGAAAAATGTCTGTTCATTTCTTCTGCTCATTTCTTGATTGGATTCTTTGTTCTTTGGGTGTTGAGTTTGATGAGTTCTTTATAGATTTTGGATACTAGCCCTTTATCTGATATGTCATTTGCAAATATCTTCTCCCATTCTGTCGGTGGGCTTTTGGTTTTGTCAACTGTTTCCTTTGCTTTACAAAAGCTTTTTATCTTGATGAAGTCCCAATAGTTCACTTTTGCCCTTGCTTCCCTTGCCTTTGGCGATGTTTCTAGGAAGAAGTTGCTGCGGCTGAGGTTAAAGAGGTTGCTGCCTGTTTTCTCCTTTAGGATTTTGATGGACTCCTGTCTCACATTGAGGCCTTTCAACCATTTGGAGTCTCTTTTTGTGTGTGGTGTAAGGAAATGGTCCAGTTTCATTCTTCTGCATGTGGCTGTCCAATTTTCCCAACACCATGTGTTGAAGAGACTGTCTTTTTTCTATTGGACATTCTTTCCTGCTTTGTCGAAGATTAGCTGACCATAGAGTTGAGGGTCCATTTCTGGGCTCTCTATTCTGTTCCATTGATCTATGTGTCTGTTTTTGTGCCAGTACCATACTGTCTTGATGATGACAGCTTTGTAATAGAGCTGGAAGTCCGGAATTGTGATGCCACCAGCTTTGCTTTTCTTTTTCAACATTCCCCTGGCTATGCAGGGTCTTTTCTGGTTCCATACAAATTTTAGGATTATTTGTTCCATTTCTTTGAAAAAAGTGGATGGTATTTTGATGGGGATTGCATTGAATGTGTAGATTGCTCTAGGTAACATTGACAACTTCACAATATTTGTTCTTCCAATCCATGAGCATGGAACATTTTTCCATTGCTTTGTGTCTTCCTCAATTTCTTTCATGAGTATTTTATAGTTTTCTGAGTACAGAACTTTTGCCTCTTTGGTTAGATTTATTCCTAGGTATCTTATGGTTTTGGGTGCAATTGTAAATGGGATTGACTCCTTAATTTCTCTTTCTTCTGTCTTGTTGTTGATGTATAGGAATGCCACTGACTTCTGTGCATTGATTTTATATCCTGCCACTTTACTGAATTCCTGTATGAGTTCTAGCAGTTTTGGGGTGGAGTCTTTTGGGTTTTCCACATAAAGTATCATATCATCTGCAAAGAGTGAGAGTTTGACTTCTTTGCCGATTTGGATGCCTTTGATTTCTTTTTGTTGTCTGATTGCTGTGGCTAGGACTTCCAATACTATGTTGAAGAGCAGTGGTGATAGTGGACATCCCTGCCGCGTTCCTGACCTTAGGGGGAAAGCTCTCAGTTTTTCCCCATTGAGAATGATATTCCCTGTAGGTTTTTCATAGATGGCTTTTATGATATTGAGGTATGTACCCTCTATCCCTATACTCTGAAGAGTTTTGATCAAGAAAGGATGCTGTACTTTGTCAAATGCTTTTTCTGCATCTATTGAGAGGATCATATGATTCTTGTTCTTTCTTTTGTTAATGTATTGTATCACATTGATTGATTTGTGGATGTTGAACCAACCTTGCAGCCCAGGGATAAATCCCAATTGGTCGTGATGAACAATCCTTTTAATGTACTGTTGGATCCCATTGGCTAGTATTTTGGTGAGAATTTTTGCATCCATGTTCATCAGGGATATTGGTCTGTAATTCCCCTTTTTGATGGGGTCTTTGTCTGGTTTTGGGATCAAGGTAATGGTGGCCTCATAAAATGCTTTGGAAGTTTTCCTTCCATTTCTATTTTTTGGAATAGTCTCAGAAGAATAGGTATGAATTCTTCTTTAAATGTTTGGTAAAATTCCCCTGGGAAGCCATCTGGCCCTGGGCTTTTGTTTTTTGGGAGATTTTTGATGACTGCTTCAATTTCCTTAGTGGTTATAGGTCTGTTCAGGTTTTCTATTTCATCCTGGTTCAGTTTTGGTAGTTGATACATCTCTAGGAATGCATCCATTTCTTCCAGGTTATCTAATTTGCTGGCATAGAGTTGATCATAATATGTTCTTATAATTGTTTGTATTTCTTTGGTGTTGGTTGTGATCTCTCCTCTTTCCTTCATGATTTTGTTGATTTGGGTCATTTCTCTTTTCTTTTTGATAAGTCTGGCCAGGGGTTTATCAATCTTGTTAATTCTTTCAAAGAACCAGCTCCTAGTTTCGTTGATCTGTTCTACTGTTCTTTTGATTTCTGTTTCATTGATTTCTGCTCTGATCTTTATTATTTCTCTTCTCCTACTGGATTTAGGCTTTATTTGCTGTTCTTTCTCCAGCTCCTTTAGGTGTAGGGTTAGGTTGTGTACTTGAGAGCTTTCTTCTTTCTTGAGAAAGGCTTGTGTTGCTATATGCTTTCCTCTTAGGACTGCCTTTGCTGCATCCCAAAGATTTTGAATACTTGTGTTTTCATTTTCATTGGTTTCCATGTATTTTTGTAATTCTTCTTTAATTTCCTGGTTGACCCATTCATTCTTTAGTAGGATGCTCTTTAGCCTCCATGGATTTGAGTTCTTTCCGACTTTGCTCTTGTGATTGAGTTCTAGTTTCAAAGCATTGTGGTCTGAAAATAGGCAGGGAATGATTCCAGTCTTTTGGTACCGGTTGAGACCTGATTTATGACCTAGGATGTGATCTATTCTGGAGAATGTTCCATGGGCACTAGAGAAGAATGTGTATTCCGTTGCTTTGGGGTGGAATGTTCTGAATATGTCTGTGAAGTCCATTTGGTCCAGTGTGTCATTTAAAGTCTTTATTTCCTTGTTGATCTTTTGCTTAGACGATCTGTCCATTTCAGTGAGGGGGATGTTAAAGTCCCCCACTATTATTGTATTGTTGTCGATGTGTTTCTTTGCTTTTGTTATTAATTGCCTTATATAATTGGCTGCTCCAATGTTAGGGGCCTAGATATTTACAATTGTTAGATCTTCTTGTTGGATAGACCCTTTAAGTAGGATATAATGTCCTTCCTCATCTCTTATTACAGTCTTTGGTTTAAAATCTAATTTGTCTGATATAGGGATTGCCACCCAGCTTTCTTTTGGTGTCCATTAGCATGGTAAATGGTTTTCCACCCCCTCACTTTCAATCTCAGGGTGTCTTTGGGTCTAAAATGAGTCTCTTGCAGACAGCATATCAATGGGTCTTGTTTTTTAATGCAGTCTGATAGCCTGTGTCTTTTGATAGGAGCATTTAGCCCATTTACATTCAGGGTAACTATTGAAAGATAGAAATTTAGTGCTATTTTATTGCCTGTAAGGTGACTGTTACCGTATATTGTCTGTGTTCCTTTCTGGTCTATGTTGCTTTTTGGCTCTCTCTTTGCTTAGAGGACACCTTTCAAGATTTCCTGTAGGGCTGGTTTTGTGTTTGCAAATTCCTTTAGTTTTTGTTTGTCCTCGAAGCTTTTTATCTCTCCTTCTATTTTCAATGACAGCCTAGCTGGATATATTATTCTTGGCTGCATATTTTTCTCGTTTAGTGCTCTGAATATATCCTGCCAGTCCTTTCTGGCCTGCCAGGTCTCTGTGGATAGGTCTGTTGCCAATCTAATGTTTCTACCATTGTAGGTTACAGATCTCTTGTCCCGAGCTGCTTTCAGGATTTTCTCTTTGTCTATGAGACTCGTAAGTTCTACTATTAGATGTCGGGGTGTTGACCTATTTTTATTGATTTTGAGGGGGGTTCTCTGTGCTTCCTGGATTTTGATGCCTGTTTCCTTCCCCAAATTAGGGAAGTTCTCTGCTATAATTTCCTCCAATATACCTTCTGCCTCTCTCTCTCTTTCTTCTTCTTCTGGGATCCCAATTATTCTAATGTTGTTTCATCTTAGGGTATCGCTTATCTCTCGAATTCTGCCCTCCTGATCCAGTAGTTTATCTCTCTTTTTCTCAGCTTCTTTATTTTCCATCATTTGGTCTTCTATATCACTGATACTCTCTTCTGCCTCATTTATCCTAGCAGTTAGCACCCCAATATTGATTGGACCTCATTAATAGCCTTTTTGATTTCTACTTGGTTAGATTTTAGTTCCTTTACTTCTCCAGAAAGGGTTTCTCTAATAACTTCCATATTTTTTTCAAGCCCAGCTAGTATCTTTAAAGTGATGATTCTGAACTCTAGATCTGACATCGTACTAGTGTCCGTACTGAGTAGGTCCCTGGTAGTCGGTACTATCTCTTGTTCTTTTTGTTGAGGTGATTTTTTCCATCTTGTCATTTTGTGCAGAGAAGAATAGATAAATGAGAGAACAAAATGCTAGCCGAGTAACAACGTCCCCAGAAAATATACTCTAAACAAATCAGAAAAGACCTGAAGCAGTGGGAAAAGAAAGGGAAAGAGAGAAAAAAGAAAAAGAAAAAGAAAAAGATAAAGATAAAAACAAAAACAAACAAAACAAAACAACAACAACAAAAAAAAACCAGAATGTGATCAAATATGATCAGGCTGGTATATAGATCAGTGCCACACACCAGATTTTGGGTGTATTTTGGTCTGTAGAAGAAAGTGCCTCCCAAAATTTTAAAGAAAGAAAAACTTATATATGTACAAAAATAAGGGTTGATATGATGAAGGGATGTAATATGACTGTAAAGATGGAAATTATAAAAAATTCTATAAAAGGAATTGATAAGAAGTTGTTTGAAAAAAGAAAGAAGACGATTTAAAAAAAGAAAAAAGAATAAAAAAGGGAGAGAATGTGATCAGGCAGGGGAGTAGAAAAAAACATATACTAGAGATTTAGGGTATATTTTGATCTGTTAGAAGAAACTATCTCAAAATTTTAAAGAGAGAAAACTTATATATATATATATATATATATATGCCAAAAATACGGGTAACTACTATGAAGGGATAGAATATGACTCTAAAAATGAAAAATAAAAATGTTTTTTTAAAAAAGGGATTGATAAGATGTTAGTTGAAAAAGGGAAAAAGAAAAATTCAAAAAAAAGAAAGAAAAAAGACAGTTAAAAAGAAAAATTAACTTTGAAAGACTAAAGAATCATGGTAAAAAAGCCATGAATTCTATGTGCAGTAGTCCCCTAGAGCTGGAGTTCTGCCGTTCTCATTGATCGGCAAACTTGGTCTTGGCTGGCTGTTCTCGCTGATCTTCTGGGGAGGGGCCTGTTGCCGTGGTTTCCAAATGTCTCTGCCGGAGGCGGAATTGACCCGCCCTTGCCCCCTCCCGGCTAAGTAATCTGCTCTGGTTTGCTCTCTGGAGCTTTTGTTCCCTGTGAGCTTTCCGTACAGCTTTGGAGGCAGAGAGTGAAAATGGCGGCCTCCCAATCTCCGCCCCGGAGGAGCCGAGAACTCGGGACCCCACTCCTCAGTGAGCCCCCAGAGAAAAGCCGTCAGTCACTCCCGTCTTCCCGGTCTCCGGCCGCACTCCGTGCTCACCTGGCCTGTGACTGCGTGTTTCTATCTCTGGCACCCAACCCCATGTGGAATCTCCAAACCCAGCAGATCCCTGCGGCGCAATCCCACGCGGCTCCTCCCGGGGGAGGAAGGTGAGTCTCCCCGGATCTGCCGCTTGTTGGGTCCCTGCTGGAGGAGCAGTGGCCCGACTGTGCCGTGGATCACGGTTTATGGCAACCCCGAGCTGAGAGCCCGCGCCTGGGCTCCGCCTCTGCAGCCGGCTTCCCTGCTCCGTTACCTGGGAGCTCTGTGACACTCAGGCACCCCTGGTCTTTCTGTGACCCCGAGGGTCCTGAGACCACACTGTCCCGGAGGGTTCCACCCCCCGCTTAGCCACCAGAGTGACGTCCCTCAACGGAGCAGACTTTTAAAAGTTCCGATTTTGTGCTCTGTGGCTCTATCACTTGCCAGAAGTGGCCGACAGAGGACCCTCCCCCGCCGTCTATCCTCCCGAATATCGCCTCGGATTCACTTCTCCGCACGTCCTACCTTCCAGAAAGTGGTCGCTTTTCTGATGAGAGAGTTGTTGCTCTTCTTTTCTTCGATCTCCTGTTGAGTTTGTAGGTGTTCAGAACGGTTTGATCCCTATCCAGCTGAATTCCTGAGAGGAGACGAAATCCAGGTCTCCTACTCCTCCACCATCTTGCTCCGCCCCCCTCCTTTGCTTTCTTTTTTAAATCATCCTTTGAGATATGGTTTTAATACAGGACTTCTAAAAAATGAGTATAATAGGGTTAAGGACACATGTTATGATTCCATTTCTTTTTCCTCTATTCCATTGCTATAAAGGGAAGAAGAAGAAACATATCTGCCAATGTCATAGTAGATTTGTTTTAATTAGTTTAATCAGTCCTGGTTGTCATCACAAAATAGACTGAGCAGCTTAAACAACAGAAATTAATTTTCTCACAGTTCTGGAAGTTAGAAGTCCAAGATCAAGGTGCCAACATGGTTGGTTTCTATCTTCCTCACTTGGAGATGGCTGCCTTCTTGCTATGTCCTCACATCTTGGGCACTAATCCCCCATGAGTACCTCACCCTCATGACTTCAGCTAAACTTAACTATCTCCCAAAGTCTCCAATCTCCACATACCATCATTTCAAGCATAAGAACTTCAACCTATGAATTTGAGAGAGACATAATTAAGTCCATAGAGCATAATTGCTGAATTTGAAGTTGGTAGAACTAATCATTTCAATCTCTTTGTATATGATAAGAAGACATGATGCACAAGGCTTTCTATCTTCTATATTTTATTTTATTTTGTACATCAAGCATTTGTTGATGTTTTGTTTGTCCTGATGACATGCCATGTTAGAAAATTCCTATTAGAAAACAATAACCTTTATTTAATGATATCAATCAAATCTGGGAGATTCAGTGGTTGAAATTTGAATGGCCTGGATTGAGAAGCCTATATCTGATTTCTGGAAAAGGTACTGATTTTTCTTCACAGAGAATATTTTATTTTGGTTTGCCTGTCTAATAGGTTATGGACAATCTAGGAATGAACAAAAGCTCATTTCTTTAAAACAATAGCAGATCATTTTGAAATCAATATGGATTTTAGAGTCATAAAGAATTTGTTTTGAATTGCACCTTTGTTGCTTTCTAAATGTATAGCTTTCAACAAATTTCTTAAACTCTGAGCTCAAGTTCTTCATCTATAATATGAATTAATGATACCACCTCAGAGTGTCATTGTGTAGATTTAATAAGTATACAAATACAGAGCACCAAATAGAGTCTCTGGAATGTAGTAGATGATCAGAAATCTTATTTCTCTTCTTCATTACCTGCCTTCAAGATGTTGGCCAAGGAGCACAAATTTTCAGTTCTAAGTATTTATCTATCTATCTATCTATCTATCATCTATCTATCTATCTATTTTTAATGTTTTATTTATTTATTTAAAGTAGGTTCCATGCCAAATGTGGGGCTTGAACTCATGACCCTGATATCAAGAGTTGCATACTCTACCAACTGAGCCAGCCAGGCGCCCCATAAGTTCTAAGTATCTAATGTACAGCATGGTAACTATAGTTTATAGTACTATATTCTATACCTGAAAAAAAATAAAATAAACACCCCACACAACTATGAGACGTAATAGACATGTTAATTAACTTGATTGTGCTAATCATTTCCCAATGTATATCAAATCATCATATTGTGCACTTTAAATATCTACAATTGAAATAAAATAAAATATGATCAAAAAAGGAAAATATCGCCTGTTAGAATAAGGCTTTTCTAGTTAATGACAACTAGCATTATCACTGGCCAGCCAAGATTTCTAATAGGAATTGCTCTTGAGTGTTGTAATCTAGTTGATTTCATGACTGATGATCTTGCCACTGAGATTAGTGAAACAATTAAGCATGGTTTTGGCTGAAAGTAATAGATATTCAAACTAACAAAGGCTTAAACAAACAGGGATTTATTTTTCTAATATATAAGAAATCTGGATATAGGGAATCGGGGGAATCGGGGGCTGGTGCAGGGGCTTCATTAAAGGCCTAGATTATTTTTTTCTGTCGACTTCACTATTTATAACATATTAGCTAATTGTCTCATGTTCAGAAGCAAACTTTCCCAGCAATAGGCTCATTTCTCTGTTGAAGGCAAGAAGGGACATTCCCAGATAAACAGAAGATTCCCAAAAATTCCTCAACTGACTTGACTTATGTGTCATTCACTGAATTGTGTGGCATGGACCACCCTAGCTGCAGGGGATGTTTTGGTAAATAATCACTTAAGTTTTTTACCCTCTAGGTCTGTGAGGTCAGCCAATGAGCGCTCTCAGTTATATTCAGTAAATACTACTTATTCAGGTCAGTTCAATAAACATTAAGGATCTACTAAGTGTCAGACACTGTGCTAGATGTTGAGGCAGGTAAAAAGAAAATTAAAAAAAAGACAAAATACAGTCTTCTTGAGGAACTCAGTCACATGAGAAAGAGAGATAACTGAAAAATTAAACTCTAATTAGATAAATATTTGTAGGGCCACATTTCCAGAATCTAGATGAGCCACTTTCAAAGGTCACTTTGGTGTAACCAAGATTATGCCACAATGTCTGTCTGTATCATACTGCTAGGCCCTTCCATGTGTGAGTGAGACAGTGAAAATCTACTTTTATTTGATGACCTTGAAAAATTCTCTGAGTAATCAAGGATTCAGTTCAGAGTTGAGGTTTTTGGGTTTTGTTTAATTATATTCCAAGTCTGTAGAAAATGGTAAACTAGATTGAAAAGTTAAAGTAAGTCAATTACCTAAAGCAAAAATTTTTTCATGTTGTTTTGAAGAAACATTGAAGTTGTAATATCTCAGAAACTTAACAGAAAACAGTTGTATTAATAGGCCATAGTTGTATACACTGACATAGTTTGGATCCTATATGTTCTCTTTACCATAATGCAGGGTTTGGCAAACTTTGTAAAAGTCCGGATAATTTGGCTTTCTAAGTCATGTGGTCTCTGTGGCAGTTACTCACCTTTGCCATTGTAATAATACACAAGATGTCATAGACAGTGTATAAATAAATGAGTATGCTGGGTTCCAACAAAACTTTATTTATAAAAACAGGTGGCAAGTGAAGTTTGGCCCACAGACCATATTTGCTGATCTCCACCATAGTGGGCCCCAAAATCTTGGCATTCTTTTGATTGTGCAATAGTAGATATAGTTATTAACTATAGTAATATATTCAAAGATGGTCCAGCCAGTTGAAAACTTCTACCATTGTTTTTTTTTAAAGTTAAATTTCCTCTCTATTTTCACCTCTTTAAGGAGGAGACAATAACTATTAATAATAATGCATAGGCCAAGAAAATTTCTCTGTAAAGGGACTCAAACATCCATAGCTGTATTCTCTGCAATTATTTGAATAGGAAAATATAGCCAAATACTTTATGTTGAGAGCATTCATAAGATATTTCCTTTAATTTTGTGGACTTCATGTGTGACTACATCTTGTGTAATATATAGAGATGATATATTCTAATTTTCAGCACTGATATGGAATTAGTGTCTTTAAAAACCATAGAAACGTGGTATAGACCAAATACAAGAGAATAATACAGTCAGGGGCTCAAACCACAAAAGTCATCAAGCCTGTGGGTAAAAATCAGAACGAGAGGAAATAAGTTGATAAGGATTTAAAGTCCAGCAAAGGGCACATTCATTTGGTGCATGCTCTCCAATTTATATACCTGCCCAGGAAGCTCTCACCGGAAGGGCTAACGAGCTACTACCTAAAAGGGGATGGTAGCAGCTATTTTTCTGAACTTAAAGGTAGGAGTTCTGGAGCCAGCCTCTGCAGTACAGCAATGAGAGATGGGTTATGTGACCTCAAAAGTGACTTCCAAAGCTAATGTTCTGTGAAGTCTGCAGCTGTGGTGGCTATCCTGGGTCACCATCTCAGGAGGAAGGCTGATGCCTCACTGCCAGCCATGCTTTGAGTAAACACGGTCACTTACATGCCTCCATGAGCTGCCTTTTGGTCCATGAACCCCATCTGTGGCCATTGTCCGTGTGCTCCAAGGGAAACAGAAATCAACCCTGGGGCTTGAGTGTGAATTGCCAGCCTCAAGGACTTGCCCGTCTCTTCTGGGCCAGGGAAGGTTATCCTGTTTCCTGACCTCTGTCCTCTTCTCCTTAGAATGAAGGATATAGCCATGTCCCTTCCATCTCCCCACATTGGATAGCCCATGTATTCAGAAAAGGACTGAAAGGGAATAACATCAGAAAATAATCTACCTGGAAAGTGCTAGTTAATGATGGAAAGTCCTAATATACCCAAGTTAAAGATGAGAGAACTTTATCAAGTTTATCAGGGATGAAGCCTGGACCCAAATTCAGGGCTTTAGATGCTAGCAAATAGTGTTTTTTGTTTATTTGGGTTTTTGTTTGTTTTTTGCTTTTGTTACTTTTACACTATTCTATCAGGATGGTTTTCCTACTTCCATGAAATAAAATATAAAGCTATATTTTCAATAACAATAAATAATTGAAAAAATTAATGAATAGCCAAGAGATATAACAAATATTTCAGTAATTCTAAATTTAAAAAAATGCTTCATTTTTTTTTTACACTCATCACAATCATGGTACGTATTACTATTGTCATCACTGTACAAAGAAGGAAATCGACATTTGTAGAGGCTGAGTGGGAGAACTATTTTTGCTTCACTCAATGGACCTATATCATTGCTCCTTTTCAGCCTCTGCCTTGGGGAAAATTTATATACATTTTGCAATACACATTTCAATCTTCTGTATGAAACTTATTTCTGAATCCTCAATAGATTGCAATAAATTGCAATAAAACATAATTGCAATAAAACTGGGAATAAAATAATTATTTGCAAATATTGAAGCCATGGCTGGCTTCATTCTTTAAGATTGCTCCAGTCTCTCTCTTGACCGAGGGTTAGCATCAATAAGAAGCACCATACTGTGTTGTAGGAAGCCTACAAAAGTAACAAGCATGGAATAGTTCACACAGTGTGTGTGTGTATATTATATATATATATATATACACATATATATTTTTATTGTATATATTTTATATATGTATATATTATATACATATATATGTGTGTGTGTGTATATATATATATCTCCAGAGCAAGACATACAAAGGACTCTCTCTTCTTCCAACCAATGACTTCCAACCAGTCATTGAGAAGGAAACCTCCTTCTAAGCTTAGGTTATTTACTTTTATTATGTCCCTAGGTCAGGAACTCTGCAGGACCACAGCATCTGATCTATTGCTAACATTAATCTGGGGGAGCCAGATTGTTCTGTAGTGATAACAGGGGAGATAAAGGGTATTGTGTAAATAAATTACACCTACCTGTAACTAAGCCTGTCTCCTGTCATCTATCCTTTGCTATATTTTTCTTTCTCAATAAATGGCTT
Source organism: Neomonachus schauinslandi (assembly GCF_002201575.2). NCBI lineage: Eukaryota > Metazoa > Chordata > Mammalia > Carnivora > Phocidae > Neomonachus > Neomonachus schauinslandi. The sequence goes on along the minus strand of NC_058413.1, from coordinate 59,987,724 downwards.
CCCATCGCTTCTTGGCCTTTTGGCTAAGATCAAGTGTAGTATCTGTTCTTATCAGTTTAATAAATGGCTTCCTTAAGAGAAGTCAAATTCCAGAAAATTCTATGCAGTGCTTACTTTATATAAATAAAACGTAGTTAACATAATGGGTGTTGCTATCATATTCCATGGGGACTGTGTGTATCTAAAATGAGTTGGGAGAAGGGGGTGGGAGGATGGGTTAGCCTGGTGATGGGTATTAAAGAGGGCACGTTCTGCATGGAGCACTGGGTGTTATACACAAACAATGAATCATGGAACACTACATCAAAAACTAATGATGTAATGTATGGAGATTAACATAACATAATAATAAAAAAAATTAAAAAAAATAAAATGAGTTGGGAGGTTGTAAAGCATATGAAGAGTGGATGGACCCTATGACCCAAGCTTAAATAAGGTTTGAATCTCAGTCCAGCCATTTATTTCTTCTATGACTGGTGAGAAAATTATTCTTTCTTGTAACCTTAGGAAATAGGAGTAATATAGTCAGTCCTAAAGAGTTGCTGTAAGGCTTCACTAAGTAAATGCATGTAAAGCACCACCTAGTGCAGTACCTAGAACATAAACAAGTGGTTCTAACAAGTGGGAGATGTTGTTATACCCAATAGCAAATGGACTTTCTCATATAATGCTGATGGAAGGGAAATATTTCCTTCTGGATTTTTTTTTTTTAGTGTGTTTTAAGAGCCTAAAAATGTTATTTCTGTCCTAATAATCCAATTTCTACGAGTCTCGCCTTACAGAAATCTCACAGTATCACTTTCTGGTCTAAAATACCTCAATAGTTCCACATTGCCCTCAGGGTAAGGATCAATATCTAAAACAAAACAAAACCTTTAATTTACCCTTATGATCTTGCACCTGTTAATTCGTCAGCTTCATCACTCTTGTTTCACACTGGAATTCTAGGTTCCGGATATAATAGATGTCTCTCAGGCTCTCAGAGGAGCCATGCACACACATTTCCAGCTGACTAAACCAGCTTTTCCTTCCCCTCTTTACCCAAGCTCTTCTTCTCTTTAACTGCCATTCACTCCAGGAAGCCTTATCGTTAACTTTACCTCTGAGTTAGTTGCCTTGAAGAATCCTCTAGATTTCTATTTTGACACTTTTATTCTAGAGGCTATTCACTAGTTGATATCCACCTTAGGATATGAACATGGATTTTCACTTGTCATTGTATCTTCAATGCCTAGCATATTTGTGTTTATGACAAATGTTTCATATTTATTGAAGGAAGGCAGGAAATAAATCCAGAACAAAATGAAAAGAGCTCTGGACACTGAGACACCCATCACTGTGTTAGTTTAAAGAGTAAATAAATTTTCCAAGTAGAAAATGGGTTAAATAGTGATTTCCCACATTGTGGGCTACAAAGCCAGTGGATTTTACGTAAAAGAATTTATAATAGGGGTGCTTGGGTGGCTCACTCAGTTCAGCGTCCCACTTTTTATTTTGGCTCAGGTCATGATCTCAGAGTCCTGAGACTGAGGCCCAAGTGGAGCTCCACCCTGGTCGTGGAGCCTGCTTAAGTTTCTCTATCTCCCTCACCCCTTCCTCCCCCCACACCCTGCTTTCTCTCTCTCTCAAAAAAAAAAAGGAGTTTATAATAGCAAATAAAAATGACATCTATATTAAGTTAGAAAATAATATATAAAATTATGCATTCAGTTACCTCAATTATAAAAATTACATGTAAAAGAAATAGATTGGAAGAAATACTCTAAACTGGTATTGAATCTTATCTCTGGGCAGGAGGATAATGAAAGATTTAAAAATTTTTCATTCTATTTTTTTATATTTTCAAATGTTATAAATGAGTGTGTATTTGTAAGTTTTGTTGTTATTTTATAATACATTATTTTTTCTGTAATTGTCTTTTTGTCTTTAATATGTCTTGTACATCCTCAATTCAATACATATTTTATTTCCTTTTTTAATTTAAATTCAGTTAATTAACATAGAGTATGTTATTAGTTTCAGAGATAGAGTTCAGTGATTCATCAGTCTTATATAATACCCAGTGCTCATTATATCACATGCCCTCCTTAATGTCCATCACCCAGTTACCCCATCCCACACCCCCCTCCCCTCCAACAACCCTCAGTTTGTTTCCTATGATTAAGAGTCCCTTATGGTTTGTCTTCCTCTCTGATTTAATTTTGTTTTATTTTTCCCTCCCTTCCCCTGTGATCCTTTGTTTTGTTTCTTAAATTCCAAATATGAGTCAGATCATATGATAATTGTCTTTCTCTAATTGACTTATTTTGCTTACCATAATACCCTCCAGTTCCATCGACATCATTGCAAATAGCAAGATTTCATTTTTGATGGCTGAATAGTATTCCATTTTTTATATACACCACATCTTCTTTAACCATTCATCTGTCAATGGGCATCTGGGCTTTTTCCATAGATTGGCTATTGTGGACATTGCTGCTATGAACATCGGGGTGCAAGTGCTCCTTCTTTTCACTACATCTGTATCTTTGGGGTAAATACCTAGTAGTGCAATTGCTGAGTCAAAGGGTAGCTCTATTTTCAACTTTTCGAGTAACTCCATACTGTTTTTCAGACTGGCTGTACCAGCTTGCATTCCCACCAACAGTGTAAAAGGGTTTCCATTTCTCTGCATCCGTGCCAAAATCTGCCATTTCCTGACTTGCTAATTTTAGCCATTCTGACTGATGTGAGGTGGCATCTCATTGTGATTTTGATTTGCACTTCCTGGATGCAGTGTGATGTAGAGCATTTTTTCATGTGTCTGTTAGCCATTTGAATGTCTTCTTTGGAGAAATGTCTGTTCATGTCTTCTGCCCATTTCTTGATTGGATTATTTATTCTTTGGGTGTTGAGTTTGATAAGTTCTTTATAGATTTTGGATACTAGCCCTTTATCTGATAAGACATTTGTAAATGTCTTCTCCTATTCTGTCAATTGTCTTTTGGTTTTGTTAACACCTTCCTTTGCTGTGCAGAAGCTTTTCATATTGATGAAGTACCAATAGTTCATTTTTGCCTTTGTTTACCTAGCCTTTGGAGATGTGTCTAGCAAGAAGTTGCTGCGGCCGAGGTCACAGAGGTTGCTGCCTGTTTTCTCCTCTAAGATTTTGATGGATTTCTATCTCACATTTAAATGTTTCATCCATTTTGAGTATATTTTTGTGTATGGTGCAGAAAATGGTCCAGTTTCATTCTTCTGCATGTAGCTTTTATAATACGTGTTAACATTTTATTCAAAAGAAAAAAATGAGATTCAACACCTGGCAATAGGAAGTTCCCAGGGACTGATGAGTGAGGAACTTAAATTGTGCACTGGCAGCAAAGGCTGGTCAGCAGCAGCATGGATTAGTGTTTTTATTTATAAAGCTGCAATTTCCCCAAGCAAAATGGTGCATTCACTTGCTGATTTATACTCCTTGTCAAGGAAAGCCAAAGAGCGATAATTCTCTGATGTGAAGCCTTACTTTGGGATGATGTTTAGTCACTTCACTCCCAAAATACTTGATCAATTATATGGTACCTGTTGACACCATAGGACACATTTAAAATGAATGTCTTTCAGGCAAGAGAACTCCGCAAATCCAGTGATAGATACACTTTCTTTCCAGGTTCAAAGAACACTGACCTACACAGCAGCCTCCCCTCCTTGGCTTTGAATTAAGGCTTTCTGGGTGAATCATGGGGCTGGAAGGCCTCCAATGAGAGAGCTTGGATGCCATCTGTCTGTGTGATCATGGGTAGGGCACATCTCCTCACTCAGCCTCAGATTGGTCATTTGTAAAATGGAAATAAGTCATTAATCACATTATGTAACAGCTTATCATTTGACCCAGATGTGCTGCTGTCCATTTTAACTCTTTAAATTGTGAATTATTACACGAATAGTCCCCTTTCTGATAGATTCTCTGCTTTGTATCTGACTCTAATTCTGACTGATGCACTCGAGTCCTTGGGAACAAAACACCAGTCTTCTCTTTTGTCACTGGAGTGCCTTACACAGTGTTTGATGTATGAATAATGTTCAAAAAATGCTTGTGGAATTGACTCTACTTCATTGTCAACCAATCAATGGCACAATCACCAAATGATTGCTTAATTCCTATAATAAACAGGTCACTGTACTAATTCCAAGGTGAGAAAGGATAGGTCCTGTCCTCACAATCTATATACCATCAAGAAAATTGATACTAAACAAATAAATACAGATTGGAGGTGTGTTACATGCAGAATCACAGGGACATTTACTCTAGACCTGCCTGGAGGGAGTCAGGCAGTGCTTTCCTCGGAGATGGTTTTTAAATTGAGTCCTTAAAGATGAAATGGAATTCACCAGAGGAGAGGTTAGGTGTGGGAATCACTTTGGGGCTGATGGAATGGTATGTTTGAGAGTCTTGGTATGAAGGTTCATCCTTAGTGCTCTAGAAATACTCAGTTAGACTGTGAGTTTCTCAACAACAGAAATTGTATCTTCTTTGTCTTTGTGTTTTTAACGTCTATGTATATGTGTGTGTTATAGACGAGGAGTATGTGAGGGTGAGTTTGTGTACTATAGCAGAAGTTTAAGAACTATTTATTAAATGTTTCAAAGGTTTCAGATGCATACTAGAATACCCCCACCTCTTAAAATACAAAATTAGGAAGACAGGTATCCAGATTTTTTTTTACCAGATAGCAACCTTGAACTCTGTTATTGCTAAAATCCTGACTGAAACAGCAAATACATGATTAAAGTAGCCGAGGGACATGTAATTTACCTCTTCTTCTATGTATTCTGTGCTTGAATTAAATCATATTACCAGAAAACAAACTCCCTGAAGCATATTCCCATAGTCACCGACAAAATCATCTCTCCATGAAATATATTAGTATTATGCCTTTGGCTTTTATCAAAGATCATTATAATAATCAGCCTGATGACAAAACTTAAGCACCTTTTTTGAAGCCAGTGCTGACCAGAGGGCTCATTTTCCTCTTTAATACTCTTTGTATGAGGAGCCCTAGAACAAATTATTTTGCAGCTAAAATATGAACTCACATTTGCCTAATACAGTGTTTCTCAACCTTTTTTTTGCCATTATCACTCTTCCCTCAGGAGTCTTTTTAGACATTATTTTTTCTAATAATCCCTACCCCCACCATGACAATGTAATACCACAGAAATACTGTATATCTGTTTATGTACTGTTAACTTTAAAAATAAAATTGTCAGTTATTTTACCAGCAAAAATGGGTTTATTTGGGAAAGGCAGAGAATTGTGATTGGGGACAATCAAGCTATATAGCAAAACCATAGGCAAGTACAGATAAAAAGCAGGAATACTGTTTTATAGAGGGAATGGGGAAGTTGGGAAGACTGCTACAAACAAAAAGTCTATTTGAGCAAACTGGGAATTTGTGGTGTGGTGACTTTTCATTGGATGAGTTGTGATAGTCTCTCATGAGCTTGACTCTTCGGGGGCAAGAAGAAAATCTTTCTACCTCCTGTTGGGATAGTAATTAGTAGCTAAAATGATATGAACTTGCAAGGTACTCTCTTCCTGTTGGGGTCTGTGATTGACCATGAGTGAAAGGGCATGAGTGCTTCCCCTTCTGGCCTCCTGACTCCATTTTATTAATTTTCTTCATTAATTTTCACAGTACTTGGGGCCTTTTGGAAGGCCACAAACCACTGAATTTTGTAAGATTTTTTGACTCTTCTAAAATCAATCTTTGCTTCTTTTCTTTTTTTTTTTTTAAAGATTCTATTTATTTATTTGACACAGAGAGAGCGAGCGAGAGAGAGACAGAGAGCAAACACAAGCAGGGGCAACGGCAGGCAGGGGAGAAGCAGGCTCCCTGCTGAGCAAGCAGCACGATGCAGAACTCGATCCCAGGACCCCAGGATCATGACCTGAGCTGAAGGCAGCCACTTAACTGACTGAGCCACCCAGGCGCCCCTCAATCTTTGCTTCTGTGGAGGCCATATCACTTCCATTGAGAATGCATGCTAATGCCAGAAACCACACTATTTCTGTCACACCTCATTTTTGACTCTGAGTTGGCCTTTCTCTTATGAGATAATAGGATAGTTTTTAAGATAATGGCATATATATTCAGATGGACCAAAATCAAACCTTGGTTCTGAACTATTTTACTTTGGTAAAATTACCCTCTCTCGATTTCTTCAGTTTCTCCATTTGACCAATAGAGAAAATGATACCTGGCAGAAAGGACTATTGGGAGCATTAAATAATGAGGAAGATAGTGAATGCAAATTGCTCCAGATGGTACGCTCTCTGGAAAATTATAGCGATTTGTCGTTGTTATCAGGGTGACATTCTAGGTGGAGAGATAACTGAACAACAACATGGAAAGAGTTAGGCATGAATTTTGGTGTGTCCCATTATGGTAGGGAAGCCAGCTAAAGTTGGAGAGCAGTGAGAACGAAAAGATGGGGGGAATCTCGCAATACAGTGGGCCTTAAAAATCAGAATTTGAAACTTAGTGTAGGAGGACATCTACTGTTCTACCAAAGCAGTGTGACCTGGAAAACTTAGTTAATTTCTGGAATTTTAATCTTTTCATTACTAAATAGGGGAACTGGTACTGACCAGATAGGGTAGTTGTGAAGAATTAATGAATTAATTGCATATACAAAGTGATACATATACATGGTGGATGGTAGTTTGCTTTGGCAGGCTAAAGCCATTGAATTATAAATGGGTTTAAGCTTTGGCAAAAGATAATCCTAAATGAGGCATATAGGATGGTTCATAGTCTCAGATTCATAGGTGCCTATGGTTAGAAAATGGTAATAATTAGAGATCTCCAAGCTACCATCGTTATTTTTTAAAGTCTAGCAGAAATTTGGCATGTTTCTAAAATTAAAAATAAAATATCTGGAAATGTTATACATTAGAAAATACAGGTTTTCATATCTATACCAGAAATACAGGTTAGCAGTGCTTTCTGTTTTTTGATCAGTAAAGTTTAAGAAATGAACTATTTTAAAACAAGCATAGACTTTGGAGCCAGAAGATAAGAGTGACTCTGTACCTAAGTTTGTACCCATGAGAAAATTACCTAACCCTCTGAATCTTACTTTTCTCATTCATCAAATGGGAATAATAATATCTACTATGAAATATTATTATCAGGATATAGTGAGATAATAACATACAGTCCCTAGCAAAATGACTGACATGAAAAAGTTTTCCCTGAATATTATTCCCTCCCATCCACTGGTAAATGCGAATTTGATATAATTTTCAAAATATAAGGCCTTATTAGAAGAATAGCCAAGATAAAGCCTCCTTTGTGCTGAAAAGCAAAAACAGACTGTTTTTACACATAGCACTCAGGAGACTATGGTAGTAATTCAAACGAGAGGACACTGGTGTACATAGAGGTAGCTATCTGGGGGAAAGGGAAGTCCTTTTATGAGAAGGATTTAAGTGGAAGTAATACCAGATATTATTAGTGCCATTTTACCTTGACAGGAGTGAGGCCGAGCTGGATTTTGAATCCAGCTATATCTAAACCCAAAACATCCACCAGGAAACCACATAGTTTCCCCCATGTTCTCTAAAAACAAGCACTGTATCTCATGTAAGTTTATAGCTTAGACCATGCCTTAGAGGAAAGCCTCACTGACATTCTTGTATGTAGTGGTTGTTCAGTTGATCTTTGTTGAATGAATGACTGGCTAGGGGGATGAATGAGGGCATGGATGAATGGGAGAATGACTGAATAGCTGGCTAGCTGGCTGGCTGGCTGACTGAATGTATGGTAATAAATGGCTGATTACCTCACATGGAATATATGGCTATGCACAAAATATATTTCAAAGGAAGTAAAATGAATGGTTCTTGTTATTGAGGAGCATCAATAGAATCAGAAAACTAGAGCAACTCTAGAAAGACTCAGTCATTGTAAGAATCTGGCACAGATGGTAAAATCGTTGACTCATACCTAGTTAATCCTGGAAAGGACCTCAGAAATACAATAGGCCAGCCCTCTCAATTCACAGATGAAGATCAGAAAGAGACAGAGAATTCCTGTGCTGCTTTCCAGATCTGTTTAATATCACGTCACCTTCACAGCCAGCACTCTCTCAGGTCAGCCTGTGAACTCGCCTCTGTTAGGAGAGTTACCACATTAAGGGCTTCACAGCCTGAGAGACAAGCAGAACAGGTGTGTGTCCAAAGCAGAGTAGCCAGGTTTGGAGAATAACGCCAACAGAGAAAATGTAAGAGAACTTGGCCTATGGTTGACTTAAGACACACTTCAAGAGTGGGAAAGGTCCATATACTAAAATCCTGGGTGGCTATAATCTAGCCTCACAGAAAACAAAGGAGGAAGTGGCAGAACAGTTTTTGGTTAAAACAAGGGAATATTTGATGGTGTGGGGTTTTTAGTAAGGAAGATGAAGTCTTGTAGTAAAGGATAGTAAAGGATAGAGTGATATGGGGGAAAGTATCCAGCCTGAGGATTAGATAATAAAAATGCTGATTCCTGATTGCCATGAATCATATCACCCAACTCCTGTGGCCCTGTTTCCACATCTCTAAAAAGACTTAGTATGTTTCAGATTTGGTCACTTTTAACTATATGGGATAGATTAGGTATGACCCTCTTGAAAGAAGTTTTCCCTGCAAGATGTATGGCAGGATATATCTTCCAATGTAACAAAAATACTGTTAAAAGTCATGACTTCTGCTGTGCAAATTTTGCTTTTTCTAGAAATTTCCACTCCTTGGATGATGTGTACTGGTACATTTTTCTTTTCTTTTCTTTCTTTCTTTCCTTCTCTTTCTTCTTTCTTTTTCTTTCTTTCTTTCTTCTTTTTCTTTCTTTAAGATTTTTATTTATTTATGAGAGAGAGAGAGAGAGAGAGAGATCATGAGCAGGGGGGAAGGGTAGAGGGAGAAGCAGACTCCTGTAGACCAGGGATCCTGATGCTTGGGCTGTTACCTTGGTTTTGGCCAAGGTAACAATGGCTTTATAAAATGAGTTGAGAGGTGTTTCTCCTTTTCTGTTTTTTTTTTTTTTAACATTTATTTATTTATTTGATAGAGAGAGTACAAGCAGGGGGAGCAGCAGAGGGAGAGGGAGAAGCAGGCGCCTCACTGAGCAGGGAGCCTGATGTGGGGCTCAATCCTAGGACCTTGGGATTATGACCTGAGCCAAAGGCAGATGCTTAACTGACTGAGCCATCCAGACTCCCTCAAATAGAATGCTCAAGTTTGACTTATCCACACATGTCCTGGAAATAAAAGTTTCTGCCCAATAAAAAAACAAAACAAAACAAACAAACCCAAACAACCAGCCTCCTGTGGAGAACCATTCAGCTAACATGGGATAATTATAATTTGAACCTGGTTTTCATAACAACTAACTGTCTAGTGTACTTTTTCTGCACTATCCTATAAAGTAATTGCAAACTGTTGGACAATTGTTTCTTCTCTTGAAGCTTTCTAGAGAAACAAAGTACTGTTAGCTAGGGAAGGGGCTGCGAGGTTGGGTTTTCTAAAGAGGTGGTTCCTTCTGGATGGGTTAAAGAAATGTTTTTGCTGTTCTTACTTATAAAGTCGTACTTCTACCAGGCCAGACTAGAGAATACACTTATCACATATAAATCTTTTCCTGTTAAATAGAAGAACTAGACTAGGATTTATAAGTATTCTTTAGGGATCAGAGTTAGTCACACTTTTTGGAAAGTACATGATTGGTTATAAAACATACATGAAAATCCTGAAACATCCAAGATTTATGTGTATTGCATAGGAAAAAATATATATAAACAGAGGGACAGGTTTACAAATCATGCAGTAAATCTGAAATAAAGGGATTTGATTTTGCCAATCTTACTTTGCACTTGAGATATAAATGATTTGTTATAAATCAGAACTCTAAAGTCCCACCATCATAATAAAGTTTGTAAATCCTAACCCTTAAAATTGACTTACAGCTCTAGTTAAAATTCTATTTATTTCTTATAGTTTTGATTCTTTCTCAGAATAAAATTGGGTCATGAAATTTCAACTTGTAAGTGATGGTGATTGCAAGGACTATTTTCACCATTATCGTTATTAGAGAATTATTGAGAATCAGAAGGTTCTTTTTAGTAAGCTATATTCTCACATACTGTGTGAGTGAGAAAGTATATATTAAAGTGCTTTACAAACTAAAAAGGGAATATCAAAGTGTGGTATGGTGTTTAGTAGCTGCTGAGCTACCTCAGCTTTCCTAAGGAGATGTCTCTACTGGGGACATTGACTAGTTTAATGGGCATGGATGGAGACAATGGAGCTTTATCCTGCACCTCTGCATGCTCAAGTGCCCCTAGAGAGTGATGCTCCCAACTCACCAGACCCTGAAAACAGTGTCCTAACTGACCAGGTGGCAATATTTCATGATCATCTCTCACGTGAGCATTACAAATTTATCACAGCACAGCAGCATTGCTCCACTGTTCATGAGGAATGTGTATTTGTTTCTCTTTCTCCACTGAAAAAGAAGAGAACTATTAATAGATAGTTTCTTAGTTAACAGTCGTTCCATGGCTGCTGTTTCACAAGCATCTATTATGAGCCAGGCAATATGCTGCCTACTTTCATATAGTATTACTTTTGATCCTCTTAAAATGCCATGAACTAAGTTGCAGGCCAGGAAACTGGGTATCTTTAAATAGGTTTGTCTTGCCCAAGTTCACATAGCCAATCTCCCGCAAAAGAGATTTTGTGAACAGGCCCAGGATGACTCCTGGTGTTACTGCCTCTCAAGGGCTTGGATTAGATTTCATAAACACACATACTTACAGGGGCCAGGTATGTTGCATAATGTGATGCCTGTCAGATGCATGCCTACCTAAAAAGCTCTGACAATCAGCCAATTTTTGTTTGTGTAAATGGAAGCTCAGACGTTTCAGAACAGATGTTTCAAGAGAGGACTAGGTTTTAAACCTGGTCTTTTACATGAGAACTCCTGATTTTTAAAAAAAAAAATTTTTAAAGATTTTATTTATTTATTTATTTGAGAGAGAGAGAGAGAAACAGCATGAGAGGGGAGAGGGTAAGAGGGAGAAGCAAGCTCCCCGCTGAGCCGGGAGCCCGACGTGGGACTCGATCCCAGGACTCCGGGACCATGACCTGAGCCGAAGGCAGTCGCTTAACCAACTGAGCCACCCAGGCGCCCGAGAACTCCTGATTTTTAAAGATTTGTTTATTTAAGAGAGAGAACGAGTGGGGGGAGAGGGGCAGAGGGAGAGCGTGAATCTCCAGCAGACTCCCCACTGAGATTGGAACCTGACTCTGGGTGAGATCTCAGGACCCTGAGATCATGACCAGAGCTGAAATCAAGAGTTGGATGCTTAACTGACTGAACCACCCAGGCGCCCCAGGATTTTATTTTTTCTTGAACACTGCACTGACCATGTGATGCATTGAAAGATCAGATCTGACACAAACTGTGCCAGTTTAAGACTTCTGCTTACAGGTATTACAAAATTTAGAATGGCCTTCTCATGTATTCATATTCATTGTAATTTTTTTGGGGGGTGGGATGGTTCTTTCCATGTACATGGGGAATTTATCTGTGTTTCTATTATATGGAATTAACCAAATCACTGTAACTCACAACTTATTACATACCCCAAAGTTGTTTATGTTATTTCCAATGAGATCAATTTTTTTTTTTCTATTTTCTCATAGCTATCCAATCTTATTGATGTTCTCATCCATCATTGTTAGTTTTCTCTGTGGACATTATTTCTACCATGTACTGTTCTGGGTTAACTTTGTTAAGTCTAAACTTTGTGCATTTTTAGCAAATGCCAAATTCCATTTGTGTGAATTATTTTTTACTAGTAATATTCTTTATCAATTAATTTATTTTTATTTATGTCTTAGCAAATCCCTGAGAACATGGTGATTGACTCCATGGTGATTCTTGCTACCTCTTCTAAGAATTTTATAAAGTATTTCTGATAATTTTACTTGTCTTATCTTGGCCATTCATGCTAGGGGTGTGCAGGATTTATTAGAAGAGGGGGAGTTTGAAGTTGGTGGAAACGGCCTTATTTATGTAGGTTTAAGCATTGGAGTATTATATTTCATTCTGCTGCCTGAGTAATTTAATAAAAGTTTCCCTTCCAAAAAGTTTGATGAATGAGGACACATTGTAAAGTAATGCTCATTTAATGAGCCTGACAAATATAAGGAGACTGAAATCCATGAAGAATATGACAGAAATTGGTAATTGATTCTGTCCTATAATCTATTGCCTCTTCTTAGACTAAGGCTATATTTTGTTTTAAATCCAGTCCATCTTGTTCATCAGTGTTATTGAAACATTGCTCGTAATAACTGCATCAGCCTTGTGAGATAATACCTAGCTGATTTAGCACTGATACACTGTTAAGTTCTCTTAACCCTGTATGTTTAACCTTTTTTTTTTTTCTTTTTAATCTTTGGGAGTTTTGTGTCTTTCTCTGATGATATTAACTGAAAGAAAGAGTTCTCCTTCTTGAAATTTATCTAATGCTTATGTTTTTAAAGAGAAAATGGGACTTATTTTTAGGGTTTGAGTCCTATGACAGCCTCGGGAAATAATCAAAATCTAATACCACAAGCTTCATCCTTGTTCTGTGGGCAAAACAAAATTTGATGCTGTATCTGAGAATTAAGCCAATTTAAAGTCAGTGTGTACAGGGCCTCTCTCCTTTATCTTCCCTACAATCTTGCTGGTTCCGTGCTCCCAGCCTTCGTGTGGCTGATCAATTATTTCTCAGTCCTCAGTTTGATGTTTGGCTAGGGTTTGACAGTTCCTTCAAAAGAGCATATCTAGTCTCCCTTATTTCATGGGAAAAAGTGCCTAAAGGAGAGAGATTATCTATCATACTGTGTCTTCTTCATTCTTTCCATAGTATCCAATAATCATTCTCATAGTAATCAGTAATGTTACTGATAATAACTACTGTTTAGAGTCTACATACGGTATCTTGGTAAAAGTGGAAGCAATTTATTTATATTTCCTAAAGTCCTAAAAACTACTCTGCATGGAAGGTAGAATTTTTCTTCTTTTTTACAGTGCAAACTTAAAATCTCACAGGGTCTAAGTACTTGCATCAAGTCTTCTAATTCCATGACCATTGCTGTTTTTCTAGCTCCATGGCTTCATATGAATAAACTGTTTTTTCTTAGTCCTGGGGAAACATATTTTTCTCTTGGTGACACAGGGGAGATTCTTCTTCTTTCCTCATACTTTCTTTGATTTCTGGTTTTAAGCTCATGTGTAACTCGGAGTAGTTTTTTTTTCTGGGGGGGGGGCATGTTTTTTGTTTTGCCTGTCTTATTTTTGTACTTGTGCTGAAGAGACTTTACTTTTAGGAGAGGAGTCAACATTTGCTGAGTTTTTAGTTTTGTTTTGTTTGTTTTTTTAATGTGCCAGGTCCTTTGATAGGCACTGGGGACAACTGGATATTTAGTATATAAATAAATTATACTAACATTTATCCTTCCTGGAGCAGTCTACTACATGTCAGCTACTTTTGAGTGTTTTATATTCATTATTAGGACATCACTTCTTCACAATAACCCTATGAGGTCAGTATTCGTAGTACCTCCATTTTAAGATAGGGAAGCTGAGGCATAGAGAATTTAAGGATGTTGTTGAAGCAGGTGGAGCTAGGAATCATACCTTGACAGTCTGGCCACATAGCCCAGGATGTTAAATACTACACTGTGTCATGTCTCCATATTATAGTTTCTATCCTCCAAGAGCTTGTATACTATTGGAGGAGACAGATGTACAAACAGATTAATTCTTATGTCCTGTCACATGTCTATTAACATTGATTTACACAGAGTATTATGATGAAATAATAACAGAGATACCCCTAATAGAACCTGGCAGATGTTGAATTTGGCGAACAGGGGAGAAGAGTGGCCAAGGAAGTAGCACCTGTCCTGAATGGGCCTTAAAATATGAAAAGGCAACAGGGTTGAGCCTTCTGGGCCAAAGGAGCCAAGATGTGAGAAATTATTTTGAAATTTTTTTCTTAACTCTGTAGCTTTAAATCATCTAGTGTATTTTATTGTTGATTCTATTTTGCATTTGAATTGTACATTACAACCGTGACTCTCTTGCTCAATGATGTAGGCAAAGCAAAAGCTGGTATTTCCTACCTGGGAGATGCTGAAATGGTGTTGGAAGTGAAGTGGCACTACCATTGTTACATAAGCAAGCTGGTGGTGGAGCCAAGAGCCCGAGATCCCAGCTCCCTGATGTTTCCATTAGACTTTGGCTTTTGTCGGGAACTCAAGTTGTAAGTTGTTGTGTTCCTGAAGTTTTTCTAAGTAACAGTGATGGTTATTGATTACTGACTGTTTATGAAAGAGAAGTATAGTGTTGAGTACTTAATATGCATACTCTTTTAAACAATTTAGAAATCCCTATGTGATAGATATCACTGTTCCAATTTTATAAAATTTCCCAATGAAGTTACTTCACCAAGACTGGTAATAAACAAAGCCAGAACTGACTCTAAAAGACCTCAGGAAGCAAACAGTTGTATTTAGTGGCCAAATCCAAATCAGCATTTAAATATCTGTGTTCATACATAGTCATTAGTAATATTTGTAATTGGCATCTCACTTGGCGGTTCTTGGGTATTCTTTCTTTTTTTTTGAAATCTGAATTTTGCCTAAGTTTTTGACTTCATGACAAAACAAACAAACAACAACAAACCCTCAGTATTTCGTCTTAATGTACCCTTGCTATCCATCATAACTTACTTTTAGATCAAAGTCCATTATAGGCTAATACTTATAACAAGTATTCTGTTTTCTTATTTCTATTTTATACTGGAAGGAATATATGGGCAACTTATTAGGTGGTGGAACAAAAGAGAGAATGAAAGAAAGAGGTACTGGTAGTTATTCCACCAATACGAAGATTCTTGACTACATACCATACCCTTCTTGGAGCCAGAGCACACATCTTAACTTTTATGAAGTATATATCATGTTCCACTAATCGCATGCTGTTTTCAGAACACTAAATAAAGCCAAGTATTATCATCATCTTTATTTCGCAGAACTGGAAACTGAAGCTCAGAGCAGTAAAGAGAATGTTGTAAGATGGCATGGTTTGAGGTAGAGGCAGGGTTCAAATAGAAGTCTTCTCATTTCTACCTTACTATCTTGTCCTATTATGCCCTTTACTACTTTCCCATCATTGCTATTCTCTTTGCCATGGTCTCTATTGGAATATTACTGATACCCTTGTTCTCTTCATTGTTAGCTTTTGATTTTTCAGAAGCTAATTATCTAACTTGAAAATTTTTTTAAATAATAGGGAACATTTGTGTGTGTGTGTTTTTCTGAGCTGCTATCATCTCCTTAGCAATTAGGTATAAGTCAGGAGACCTGGATACTAATTTTAGATGTGTCATTTATATCATATCACTGTTGACCCTTGAACAACATGGGAGTTAAGGGTGCCAACCCCCATGCAAAACCCAGTTATAACTTCTGAATCCGCAAAAACTTAACTGCTAATAGCCTCCTGTTGACTGGAAGCCTTACTGATAACATAAACAGTTGATTAACATATATTCTGTATGTATGTATTATATACTATATTCTTACAATAAACTAGAAAAAATAAAATGTTACTAAGAAAATCATAAGTGAAGAAAAAACACATTTACAGTATTATACTGCTAAAAGTCCATGTATAAGTGGACTTCAAACTTCAAACTTATATCATTCAAAGATCAACTGTACGTGGCTTCTCTGGGTCTCTGTCCCCTCATCTATAAAATAGAAAGGTTAGACTTGATCTGTGTATTTCAAACTTGGCTGCACATTAGAATCACCTGGTCACTATTATTTGTTTTGGTGAAATAGTACATAGCATGATGGTATCTTTAAAGTTCCTTGTCAGTTAGAGATGTATACTGGAATATTCATGGACAAAATTATATTTTTCCTTGGATTTTCTTTAAAGTACTCTAGCAAAAAAATAAAATAAAATAAGTGTGTTAAGGATAGATGAAACATGGCTGGTAAAATGTGTATGGCTGAAAAATTCTTTTAAAAAGTTAAAAAAATCACTTACGGATTTATTAAAAATGCCTGTGCCTAACTAAGCCCTATCCACAGAGATTTTAATTTAACTATTGTAGTGTGGGGTTTATGACTTGAGTATAAGTTTTTTTTTTTTTTTGACAGTCACATGGGTGGTTCTATTATCAATCAAGGTTGAAAATTTGCCAGGAACTCTAGATAACGTCTAAGTTTCCTTCTAGGTCTAAAGTCACATAATGCTATTTATTCCCACACTTTCAGAAAGAGACACTTTATCCTAGTTTGACTTTATTCATTGTATGGTAAAAATTGTCTCACACTTGAAGGGGGTTATCTTTGGACCCAATGCTGTCTTTGCACAAATTCATCAGAAAGGACTCACAGCACCTCCCTAACACTCAGTTTCCTTATCTGTGAGATAAAAGATATAGACTCAATCAAACTCCAATCACTCAGTAGAGCTTTAGCAACAGGGGAAGATCAGAGAAAATAGCTGGTGCATCTAGCTAAACTCCATTATAGGTGAGATGAATTTTGCCACACTCTCCCTGTCCTTTGTACAGACGTGGAAAAGAAAGACATCTAGACATTAGGTTTTCTATCTACCTCTCACTCCGTTAAGTGACCTGAATAGCCTTATTAGGATTTTACTCTTGGGCTACCATGTATGTAAATTCAACTTTTAATTCACTCACCCATCTTATGTATACAACATTCTTTAAGCAGTTATTAGAAGTTAGTTTTTTGTCAATTTGTGTAGAAGGAAGAAAAAAAGCAAAAGAAACTAACATGTCTTAAATGCACTGGATTAAGCATCGTATATACATCATTATTTTTAATACAAACAAAAATATCATGAAATACTATAGGCATTTCAGCCTTCAAATAGAAACCAAAGATCAAAGAGATTAATTTTTCCAAGGTAACTGAAGCATTTAATAGAAAAGCTAAGATTGAACCTAAGTTTATATTATCCTCTAGAGCTGGTATATCAACATCTCTGCAGTCACAGAGGAATAGTCTTTACACTCTTTCCTGCCTTCCCTCCCTTTCTCCTTCCTTCCTTCTTTCCTGTTTTCTTCCTTTCCTCTTTTCTTCTTCCCTCCTCCCTCTCTCTCTCTTTTTCTCTAAAACCTTTATTTACTCTCTTAGACACATCTACACTCAAAACTTTCACTCCTGAACCCCAACTGCTGATGTTTTTGTAAACTCTTCCTCTCTGCATTTTCTCTTTTCATGCTAGTCTCCTACAAGCTACCATCCCAGAACCCTACTTGTTTCTGCTGTCAAATTGTTTCAATGATAAGACATACAAGAGTTTTGGAAGATCAGACTGGGCACATTCAAGGGAGAAAGAATCAGTTTGAAATGGAAATGAACAAGTTTTGGGTGCTCAGCAGAAGGAAGAGCCCTGTACTTCTGAATGAGAGGCTTATCTCTTCACTTGCACTATAAAAAAAGTTAGAAAAGTCACACAATTAATAGTGAAAGTCACCCACAGCCTGCAGTTGTTGACTTCAGTTCTTGCATGGCCCTTGATCTTAAGAAATAACTTTCAATTGCTGAGCCACAAATAGCTCACAGATGCTCTAAGATATTGGTACTCTATCCTTAGGCAATTGGGAAGCCTGGATTAACTGAACTTCAGACCACTGTCTTGTCTATTTAGCCTGGTAGACCTCATACATGTTATCATGTGCCCCAAGACATGAAAATAGTTAGAAGCATCTTCCTAAGTCTGTTTATTTTATATTTTGGGTTTTTGGTTTTATTGTTATTTCTCATACTATTTGTCCTCTCTGAAATATTTAAAGTGATCACTCATAATTTGGGGATTTGGGGTTTTTTTTTGCTATTCTTCACATATTTTTTAAGCATTTTTTAGTGTAAAATATCACAGATATAGAAAAAAAAAAACAGTAAACCTGATATGTCACTTAATGAATTATCACAAGGTGAACATCCTTGTAACCACCACTCAGGTCAAGAAATAGAACTTTTCCAGCCACTCCAGGATTTCTCAAAGGGCAGCAGATGGGTAGGTTGTTTTTATCGTGACTGTACTGTTTTATGGGCAGGAAAGAACACTGTAACACAGGATCATACTTGTTCTGTTATACATCTGCTTCTGATCCATTACTTCTGTCAATTCACCTAAACTATTATCTAATGAGTGACTGGAGTGGTGCATTTCTGTGAGAGTTTTAGCATTTAAACTCAGTAAATTTGAGATTCTGGCTGGTCAGTTCACAGTCATATCCCCAAGGGTTAGCACAGGGCCTGGTATATTATACACCATTAATAAATAGTTTAACTATATCCTGGAAACAATCTTTTATTTTTTCATGCCCAAGGTATTTACTGGTGATATCTACTCTGCTTGACCCTCCCCTAGCTGTTAGGAGTACAAACATAAAAAGACATAAATAAGTTCACTCTCCTTTGAGTGATAAATGTATAAGTGAACAATCACAATGAAATACTGTAAGTGCTGTATCTAAGATATAAACCAAGCGAGATAGTCACATAAAGAAAGTATTGATGAATTCTCCTTGGAAGGTTAAATGAGTGGCATTTAAGATAAGTTATGAAAGACTAATAATAGTATGCAAAACTGAGCAAGGTGAACTATATATTCTAGGCAGATTGGAGTGTTTGCCAATTCATAAAGATGTGAAATGCTTCATGTGTCCTGGGAACCACACAGAGTTGGATGCTGCTGGAGTGTTGTATAGTAAGGGTAGAGGCATAAGGTAGGCAGGAAAATATATGGTGGGGAAAAAATGGGGTCTTCTTTTGCATTCTAAAAGAATTGTTTCATACCATGTCAGCAGCGGGACATCTTGAAGACTTGCAAGCAGAGTGCCATGGTCACATTTGTCTTCAGAAACTCATGTGTGCTTCAATGGCTAATGCACTAAAGAGGCTCCAGTGAGAGGCAAGCAGAGGGATCATGTAGTTGTTAAATTGATTTGGAGGATTAAACAGCTATTGTGGGTGTGAGAAGAAGGGCATGGATTCTGGAGAGGTTTAGAATGGTGAATGGAGAAACCAAAGTGTATTTATGCATGCAAGGAGGAAATGGAGGACAAGGATTTGAAGCAAAATACGAAAGCTGACTTGCAAACCCACACCTTCCAAAGGATAGCAACTCCCAGCAATCTTCACTCTTGAATCTCCCTCTTGTGAAAGTGAATCTGATGATGCTATTCTCATTTGGGGAAGAAATACTCAAGCTGCTAAAATGGAATCATGGGTGTGATATATGAGAATACATTGCAGTTACAACAAAGAAAAAGAAAGAAAAAGGAAAGAAAGAAGTAAAGGAAGGGAGGGAAAGAATGGAAAAGAGAGAGTGAGAGAGAGAGAGGTAGAGAGAGAGAAAGAGAAAGGAAGAGAGGGAGGGAGGGAGGAAGGAAGGAAGGAAAGAAGGAAGGAAGGAAGGAAGGAAGGAAGGAGGAAAGTGAAAGAGAGAAAGAAAAGAAAAGAAGAAAAGAAAGCCTTCCAGAGAAACAAGAGCCATCTTGAATTAGTGATGCACTTGTAAATTTATTTAATCCACTCATAAATCAATGTAGCTCCTAGGCAGGATTTGCAGTCTTTGCCTATGATGATGTTCATCTAGAGATTTTTATTACCTTATAGGGAATGTCCAGTTTCTTGAGGGACTATAACCCCTTGCTGCTATTACAGGGTGGAGGATAGTTTGTGAGTTAGCTGCCAGAAATAGTTCTTCAGAGAAAAGCAAGAAAGATAATGATATTGATGGTGGTATAGATTTTCCATGGTGATTTTTTTTAACAAATCACATCCATCATTCTTCTGGATGTGAGTAGTCTGTTTGTTGATTAATTTATTCAACAAATATTCAGAGGTCTTCATATGACAAAAATTTATAGAGGCACTGCTCTAGGTTCTGAGGATAACAGAGAAATTGTTCTAGATTCCTGTTAAACAAGACAGACAAAGTCATGCATTCTTGGATATCACAATAAAGAAGACAGCAGGGACAATAACCACATAAATAATAAAAATGTCATTTACAGAGAAATGCTATGACGAAATAAAAAATGATATGATAGTGATGGAGAATGGCTACTTGAGATGAAGTAGTCAAGGGAAGCTTCTCTCTGAGAAGGCATGTTTTTTTGTTTATTTGTTTTTAGCTTCTAGTTTCTTTTTATTTTATTTTTTATTTATTTTTATTTATTTAAATTCAATTAGCCAACATATAGTATATATCATTAGTTTCTGATGTGGTGTTCAGTGATTCATCAGGTGCTTATAACACCTAGTGCTCATAATATCACATGCACTCCTTAATGCCCATCACCCAGTACCTGTACATCACCCTACCCACCACCCCTTCTACAACCCTGTTTCCCAGAGTCAAGAGTCTCTCATGGTTTGTCTACCTCTGTTTTCTTCCCATTCAGTCTCCCTTCCCCTATGATCCTCTGTGCTATTTCTTATAGTCCACATATGAGTGAGATCGTATGATAATTGTCTTTCTCTGATTGACTTATTTCACTTAGCATAATACCCTCCAGTTCCATCCATGTCGATATAAATGGTAGGTATTCATCCCTTCTGATGGTTGACTAATATTCCATTATATATATGTCACATCTTCTTTATCCATTCATCTGTTGAAGGGCATCTTGTCTCCTTCCACAGTTTTGCTATTGTGGACATTGCTGCTATGAACATCAGGGTGCAAGTGCCCCTACTACATCTGTATCTTTGGAGTAAATCCCTAGTAGTGCAATTGCTGAGTCATAGGGTAGCTCTATTTTTAACTTCTTGAGGAAACTCCATACTGTTTTCCAGAGTGGCTGTACCAGCTTGCATTCCCACCAACAGTGTAAGAGGGTTCCCCTTTCTCCACATCCTCACCAACATTTGTTGTTTCCTGTCTTGTTAATTTTAGCCATAAGAAGGCAAGTTTTAAACAAACCTGAATTAAAGAAAGAGCTAGCCACATAAAGATCTTTTGGAAGGAATGAACTTGGAGTATTCAAGAAATATCAAAGCCAGTGTTGCTGAAATACAGAGTGTGAAAAAGTGTTGTGAAAAGTTAAAGAGGTAGGGGGCCTTATTCATAAAGGCTAATGTAGGGAGTTTATTTGAATTTATTTTATTTTTTTAGGTGAGATTGAAACATTTTAAGTAGACAAGGAACATGATCTAAGTTTTTAAAAGATTGTGTGTTGTTTGAAGAATAGGTTGGGAGAGGGCAAGATTGGAAGCACAGGGACTCAGAATAGATTCTAGGAAAAATTATAATAATCAAAGATGGTGGGTGGCTTGGACTAGAGTAATAGTGAAAATGGAGGGAAGAGGATCAATTTGGGATTTGTTTTGGTGGTAGAAAGGGCCAGCTGCTTGCTGTATTGTTACAGGTTATAAAGAAAAAAAAAAAAAAGGATTAACTTGTGCTGTTTTGCTTGAGTAACAGAGTGGTTGGTGGTGCCATTCACTGAGATGCAAAAGATCAGGGAGGGCAGATTATAAAAAGGAATGTGGGATTCATGATCTCTTCTGGAAATACTAACATGATTATTAAATATCCTAGTGGGGCCCACAAATCAGTCATGGATATAAAATCCTGGTGACTTGTATGTTTTTTAAACTAGTAGAAGTTCAATGGTGATTGTAAATAAGGGACTCTATGGGTAGCTTGTTACCAGATTATTGCCAGAACCTTTATCAGAAAGCAGGCTCACAAAATCATATTGCAAGAAGGGCTAATAGATATGAAGTCAGGCAAGGACTCAGCTTCAGGATGGCATAATGGTATAGAAAGTAAATTAGGCAAAGAACAGAGGAAATCAAGAGTCTATACCTAGTGTAGGGTTAGTAGTAGACAGTATAGAGTCAAACATACTTGGGTTCAAACCTGAGCTCTGTGTTTTCTTTATCCTTCTGACCTTCACTTTTGTTATTTCCAATATGGGAAGGAAATTCATGCTTTCCTCACCATGATGTCAGGATATTTGAATGAAGAAATGTATGGACAGGGGCTTACAAATGTTATCTCTTTTAATGATTTCTCCCTTAATTCTTTACTTGAATAATTCATGGATGCAATATATAATAGATAATTACATATATGTCTGTATGTATGAGTATATATTTACATATATACACACATATATTATGTAAAGCTTTGAGAGGAACACAAGAGTTCTCTGGTCCCAGTGCTCTCTATACTCTTCTTCACTCTGTCCTACTTTCCATATTTTTAACCATTTAACCGGTACTTTTGGTAATTACCATTCTAGGTCTAAATCATAACAATTAAACAATTTTCTTTATTTAATCCATTTAATCCATCTCTTGATTTCTTCTATGGAAAAATTAGCTAAATTTGCATAACTCTATTACCCTAGTCTAATTATTATAGATATATTTTCAATATATCAATTATATTTACTTAAATAGAATAGTTTGGCTTTCTTTCCTGTTTCATTATCTTTACATAGTTTCTCATAAACCCCCCTCTCTATGCTGTGTGCCTCCCCCTTTTTTTCACCTTTTTGTCCTCATCTTCTGGAATGATTCCTTTTGTTTCATACCACCAAATCCAAAGCCATCTGTATTTTGGTAAACATATTCCCATCTTCTATATTGTGTCTTTAGACTGACATTAAAAACAAAATCCAATACATTTATTATTTTGACAACAAAATGTCCTTCACTGCCAAGCCAGTGTTGGTGCTTTGATTTTATTTTCTTCTTTTTGGGTGAACTATCACTCTGCCTGTGCTGCTTGAAAAAGTTCTTTCTATCCAGGACAAAGGTTTATTTATTTATTTATTTATTTATTTATTTATTTATTTATTTATTTATTACCCTTCACCAATAGCTAAAAATCATGACATACTGCACTGGCTTCATCTGTAGGAGTTAAGCATGTTCTTCCTGGGAGTAATATGATACTGGGATGAAGAACATTGGCTCTGGGATGGGTTATGTGGGTTCTTGTTCTGAGTCTGATGCTAACTCTGTGTCCTTGGACTGCTTGGCTCTTTATGCTTCAGCTTCTTCATCTGTTAAATGTGTGTGAAAGCAACACCAAATATGTAGTGTTGTGAGAAATGAGATGTATGAAAAGACTTAGCACAGTGTCTGACACATAATAAACATTACATACATTTTGTTTATTATTTTTATTATAATATTTAATAGATTTTTTAAGATTTATTTATTTATTTTAGAGAGAGAGGGACAGAGAGAGCATGGTGGGAAGGGGTAGAGAGAGAGGGAGAGAGAATACCAAGCAGACTCTGCATTGAATGTGGAACCCAGTTCAGGGCTCAATCCCATGACCCTGAGATCACAACCCTACCCAAAACCAAGTCAGACGCTCAACCAACTGAACCACCCAGGTGCCCCAATAGAAGTTTTTAATTTTGATTTTTTTTATAAGGGAGGGAGCATTTGTCAAATTTACCATGTCATCTAGCTCTCCAGTCATTCTGCCTATAGCTTGAGCTCCATTCTTTTCATCTTCCTGAAACATCTATTTTGGATTTCTACCTGTGATTTGGACTACTACTGTTTAAGCATGTTTTACAAGTACTTGTACTCATTGTATCATTCAGATATGGACACTCTCACTTAATCTTCATAAAAAGTCTATCATGTAAGTGGTATGATTTTTATTTTAGAGATGGAAAAACTAAGAAACTCAGGGATTAAGAAATTTGCCCAGGTCACCCAACAGCAAGTAGCAGAATCTTGATTATATTCTGTGCTCTTCAGACTTCATAACCCTTGCAGGAAAACTCCAGTGTTTTTCCTTGCTTTAGAGGGACCCAGGAACTGTCAAAGCCTTATTCAGATGCAAAGAGGGTAGGGGAGATTTTAGGGTAGACAATACTATATTAATGTATGCACCTTGCTAGGTAAGCATATCTGAAAGAATAGATAGAAATGCAACTGACCTACAGGCTGGAGAATAAAGGAAGGACCAGCAAAAAGATAATCCAAAACACAAAGACATTTTTGTTACAAATCCTTGCCTTTGGGATGAAAGCAAGTGCCTGAATTCCAGCTGTGATTGTATATTTTTTCAGAGAACAAAACTTTATAATAGTATCCTTGTCCCAACTAGACTGACAAATTAACACTTTCTGATGGTGGTCCACACCTCTCCACCACATGGGGATAGCAGCTGTTGCTAGCAAGAGTATTGAAAGAGAGTTGCTATGGATTTCTTAATCTGAAGAATGTCTTATATTCTCTATTTGTAGTTCTTAAAAAACCACAACTGTATGTGTATATAAAAATGTATTTATACTGAAAAATCCATATACATATTTGCTCATCGATTCACCCAAAGTTTATTTTATTGTAACAAAATGTTAGGTCTGTGAACAAAGCATGCCCTTTGAAAGTAGAAAGAGATGTTCATTTATTCTGTATGTACATTTATAATATATATTGCATGCATGTGTTTCATATAATTATATATACTCATAATATGTTCATATTTAATAGATAAGAGCTTATGGTATATGTGTATACATTTCATAACTACTATCTATGACACATGTGCATATGTTTCTCTATAGCTTGCGCTATTTATCTATCCGTCTTCTGTCTGCATCTCTGTGTGTGTATGAATCTAAGCACAGACTGGGATAAGCACAGGCTTTAAAGTCAGATAGGTCTAGACTTTAAAGTCAGCTCATCAACTCAGTAAGCATATAACTATGGACAGTTTGGTTCCCCACTTCATCTCTAGGTTTCCTTCTTTGCAAATGTAGGATAATGATGATATTTACTTTAAGGTCACTGTTGTGACAATGAAATTAAAGTTCATATGAAACACAAAACAAAGTATTTGACACATAGCAAATGATCAATAAATGCTAGCTGTGATAATGGTAATAATGGAGATGTACATTCAATTCAGAATATAATTACCAAGCTCATATCTTATATTACATTATATTACATTTTATATACATGCTTGTAAAATATTTACAGATACTTATACACATATATGTTTAGAATTTACCATCCTAAATGTTTAGAATGTTTAGAATTATCAATATTTTGCCTATCTATTTGGACTTTTATGCAGTAAGTACACATAAATATATGTAATTCAACAAACATTAACTGAGAATTTTTTTAACTAGCCTCCATGTTGGTCCTTAGTGTGTTAAATAAACTGTATGAGCTGCACTTATACAGTACTCTTGAGGCATTTAGGAAGAAAGATACATAAAGAAATTATAATGCTGTATAAAATGCAATAGCATGGTATATGGAAGGAGAACTGTGAGAAAATCAATCCCTTCTTTCTTGGAGGACTGAAGACAAGATTTGTAAGCTAGCAGACAGTTGAAATGAGACTTCAAGTATGAAAAGGAGCTCATTTGGTGTGGAATATCAGGGAAGGACAGCAGCTGGTGCAAAGACATGTTAGCAAAAGAATCTGAAAAAAGAAAACAGTTTGTGAGTGTTGGGTTGTTTTTTTTTTTTTTCTGTCACATTACAAAGTTTGAACTTTATAGGTAATGGGAAGCCATTACCTATAAAGATACTTAATTTAGAGAGTAACCTGGATGCATCTATGCTATAGAAGTTTATTTGGTACAAAAGGTAGGTTAAGGAGAAACTGAGGAAAGAAAATGATTTAGGAGGTTATTGAAAAGTTACCGAAAATTATATTTGTGTAATCTCTTCCACTTTACAAAAACATATTCATTTTCATAATTGCTTCTCATGCTTGCCTGTATTGCCATCAGGTCGTTAGCTCCTGTGGCTTTCATTTGCCTGACTCTGACTCCCTAGTGCTTTGTAGAGAGCCAGAAGACAAAAAATGCACCATAAATGTAGGTTTAAATCTAGGATAAATAAAAGAATAATATTTTTCTCCAGTATAGGACTAGAAATGGAGATTCAGGAGACGGAGGTCTTTTAGTGGTCGCATATGCCAGAGTATTTAAATATTGCCATGTTTGATGCTTACGATGTTATTGAGAAATACTACTATGAAAAGCCAAAGAGAAGCAAGGCAGGGTTTATCATCATCCTATGCTTTCAAGTACAAAGTATAATGTGTATACATGAGCTCATTAATGTCTTTTTCTCTTTTTTAAAATTTAAATTCAATTAATTGACAGATAGTGTATTACTAGTTTCAGAGGTAGAGTTTAGGAATTCGTAGGTCTTATATATACCCGGTGCTCATTACATCACATGCCCTAATATCTTTTTTTTTTGTACTTCTTTTTATTATTATGTTATGTTAAGCACCATACATTACATCATTAGTTTTTGATGTAGTGTTCCATGAGTCATTGTTTGCGTACAACAACCAGTGCTCCATGCAGAACCTGCCTTCTTTAATACCCATCACCAGGCTAACCCATTCTCCCACTCACCTCCCCTCTAGAACCCTCAGTTTGTTTTTCAGAGTCCATAGTCTCTCATGGTTCATCTCCCCCTCCGATTTTCCCCCCTTCATTCTTCCTCTCCTGCTATCTTCTTCCTTTTTTTTTTTAACATATAATGTATTATTTGTTTCAGAGGTACAGATCTGTGATTCAGTGTCTTGCACAATTCACTGCGCTCACCATAGCACATAACCTCCCCAATGTCTATCACCCAGCTACCCCATCCCTCCCATGCCACACACTCCAGCAACGCTCAGTTTGTTTCCTGAGATTAAGAATTCCTCATATCAGTGAGGTCATATGATACATGTCTTTCTCTGATTGACTTATTTCGCTCAGCATAACAACTTCGAGTTCCATCCACGTAGTTGCAAATGGCAAGATCTCAATCCTTTTGACGGCTGCATAATATTCCATTGTGTATATACAGCACCTCTTCTTTATCCATTCATCTGTCGGTGGACATCTTGGCTATTTCCACAGTTTGGCTATTGTGGACATTGCTGCTCTAAACATCAGGGTGCATATACCCCCTCAGAACCCTACATTTGTATCTTTGGGTAAATACCCAGTAGTGCAATTGCTGGATTGTATGGTAGCTCTATTTTCAACTTTTTGAGGAACCTCCATACTGTTCTCCAGAGTGGCTGCAACAGCTTGCATTCCCACCAACAGTGTAGGAGGATTCCCCTTTCTCTGCATCCCTGCCAACATCTGTCATTTCCTGACTTGTTAATTTTAGCCATTCTGACTGGTGTGAGGTGATATCTCACTGAGGTTTTGATTTGGATTTCCCTGATGCCAAGTGAAGTTAAGCCCTTTTTCATGTGTCTGTTGGCCATTTGGATGTCTTCTTTGGAAAAATGTCTGTTCATGTCTTCTTCCCATTTCTTGATTGGATCATTTGTTCTTTGGGTGTTGAGTTTAAAAAGTTCTTTATAGATTTTGGATACTAGCCCTTTATCTGATATGTCATTTGCAAATATCTTCTCCCATTCTGTCGGTTGTCTTTTGGTTTTGTTGACTGTTTCTTTTGCTGTGCAAAAGCTTTTTAACTTGATGAGGTCCCAGTAGTTCATTTTTGCCCTTGCTTCCCTTGCCTTTGGTGATCTTCCTAGGAAGAAGTTGCTGCGGCTGAGGTTAAAGAGGTTGCTGCCTGTGTTCTCCTTTAGGATTTTGATGGACTCCTGTCTCACATTGAGGTCTTTCAACCATTTGGAGTCTATTTTTGTGTGTGGTGTAAGGAAATGGTCCAGTTTCATTCTTCTGCATGTGGCTATCCAATTTTCCCAACACCATTTTTTGAAGAGACTGTCTTTTTTCTATTGGACATTCTTTCCTGCTTTGTCGAAGATTAGCTGACCATAGAGTTGAGGGTCCATTTCTGGGCTCTCTATTCTGTTCCATTGATCTATGTGTCTGTTTTTGTGCCAGTACCATACTGTCTTGATGATAACAGCTTTGTAATAGAGCTGGAAGTCCGGAATTGTGATACCGCCAGCTTAGCTTTTCTTTTTCAACATTCCTCTGACTATTCGGGGTCTTTTCTGGTTCCATACAAATTTCAGGATTATTTGTTCCATTTCTTTGAAAAGAGTGGATGGTATTTTGATGGGGATGGCACTGAATGTGTTGATTGCTCTAGGTAGCATTGACATCTTCACAATATTTGTTCTTCCAATCCATGAGCATGGAATGTCTTTCCATTTCTTTGAGTCTTCCTCAGTTTCTTTCATGAGTATTTTATAGTTTTCTGAGTACAGATCCTTTGCCTCTTTGGTTAGATTTATTCCTAGGTATCTTATGGTTTTGGGTGCAATTGTAAATGGGATCGACTCCTTAATTTCTCTTTCTTCTGTCTTGTTGGTGGTGTATAGGAATGCCACTGATTTCTGTGCATTGATTTTCTATCCTGCCATTTTACTGAATTCCTATATGAGTTCTAGCAGTTTTGGGGTGGAGTCTTTTGGGTTTTCCGCATAAACTATCATATCATCTGCAAAGAGTGAGAGTTTGACTTCTTCCTTGCCAGTTTGGATGCCTTTTATCTCTTTTTGTTGTCTGATTGCTGGGCTAGGACTTCTAATATTCTGTTGAATAGCAGTGGTGATAGTGGATATCCCTGCCGTGTTCCTGACATTAGGGGGACAGCTCTCAGTTTTTCTCCATTGAGAATGATATTTGCTGTGGGTTTCTCATAGATGGCTTTTATGATATTGAGGTATGTACCCTCTATGCCTATACTCTGAAGAGTTTTGATCAAGAAAGGATGCTGTACTTGGTCACAAGCTTTTTCTGCATCTATTGGGAGGATCATATGATTCTTGTTCTTTCTTTTATTAATGTTTTGTATCACATTGATTGATTTACAGATGCTGAACTAACCTTGCAGCCCAGGGATAAATTCCACTTGGTCATGGTGAATCATCCTTTTAATGGACTGTTGGATCCTATTGGCTAGCATTTTGGTGAGAATTTTTGCATCCGTGTTCATCAAGGATATTGGTCTGTAATTCTCCTTTTTGATGGGGTCTTTGTCTGGTTTGGGGATCAAGGTAATGGTGGCCTCATAAAACGAGTTTGGAAGTTTTCCTCCCATTTCTATTTTTTGGAACAGTTTCAGAAAAATAGGTATGAATTCTTCTTTAAATGTTTGGTAGAATTCCCCTGGGAAACCATCTGACCCTGGGCTCTTGTTTGTTGGGAGATTTTTGATGACTGCTTCAATTTCCTTAGTGGTTATAGGTCTGTTCAGGTTTTCTAATTCTTCCTGGTTCAGATTTGGTAGTTGATACATCTCTAGGAATGCGTCCACTTTTTCCAGATTATCTAATTTGCTGGCATAGAGTTGCTCATAATATGTTCTTATAATTGTTTGTATTTCTTTGGTGTTGTTTGGGATCTCTCCTCTTTTATTCATGATTTTGTTGATTTGGGTCATTTCTCTTTTCTTTTTGATAAGTCTGTCCAGGGGCTTATCAATCTTGTTAATTCTTTCAAAGAACCAGCTCCTGGTTTCGTTGATCTGTTCTGCTGTTCTTTTCGTTTCTATTTCATTGATTTCTTCTCTGATCTTTATTATTTCTCTTCTCGTGCCTGGTTTAGGCTTTATTTGTTCTTTCCCCAGCTCCTTTAGGTGTAGGATTAGATTGTGTATTTGAGACCTTTCTTGTTTCTTGAGAAAGGCTTGTATTGTTATATACTTTCCTCGTAGGACTGCCTTTGCTGCATCCCAAAGATTTTGAACAGTTGTGTTTTCATTTTCATTGGATTCCATGAATTTTTTAATTCTTTAATTTCCTGGTTGACCCATTCATTCTTTAGTAAGATGCTCTTTAGCCTCCATGATTTTGAGTTATTTCCGACTTTCCTCTTGTGATTGAGTTCTAGTTTCAAAGCACTGTGGTCTGAAAATAGGCAGGGTTTGATCCCAGTCTTTTGGTACCAGTTGAGACCTGATTTATGACCTAGGATGTGATCTATTCTGGAGAATGTTCCATGGGCACTAGAGAAGAATGTGTATTCTATTTCTTTGGGATGTAATGTTCTGAATATATCTGTGAAGTCCATCTGGTCCAGTGTGTCATTTAAAGTCTTTATTTCCTTGTTGATCTTTGGCTTAGATGATCTGTCCATTTCAGTGAGGGGGGTCATAAAGTCCCCCACTATTATTGTATTGTTGTCGATGTGTTTCTTTGCTTTTGTTATTAATTGCCTTATATAATTGGCTGCTCCCATGTTAGGGGCCTAGATATTTACAATTGTTAGATCTTCTTGTTGGATAGACCCTTTAAGTAGGATATAGTGTCCTTCCTCATCTCTTATTACAGTCTTTGGTTTAAAATCTAATTTGTCTGACATAAGGATTGCCACCCCAGCTTTCTTTTGGTGTCCATTAGCATGGTAAATGGTGTTCCACCCCCTCACTCTCAATCTGGGGCTGTCTTTGGGTCTAAAATGAGTCTCTTGGAGACAGCATATTGAAGAGTCTTGTTTTTTTTTTTTTTTTTTATCCAATCTGATAGCCTGTGTCTTTTGATTGGGGCATTTAGCCCATTTACATTCAGGGTAACTATTGAAGGATAGGAATTTAGTGCCATTGTATTGCCTGTAAGGTGACTGTTACTGGTATATTGTCTGTGTTCCTTTGTGGTCTATGTTGCTTTTAGGCTCTCTCTTTGCTAGAGGACCCCCTTCCAATATTTCTTGTAGGGCTGGTTTTGTGTTTACAAATTCCTTTAGTTTTTGTTTGTCCTGGAAGCTTTTTAACTCTCCTTCTATTTCAATGACAGCCTCACTGGATATAGTATTCTTGGCTGCATATTTTTCTCATTTAGTGCTCTGAATGTATCAGATATATATATATATATATATATATGGCAGTCCTTCTGGCCTGCCAGGTCTCTGTGGATAGGTCTGTTGCCAATCTAATGTTTCTACCATTGTAGGTTACATATCTCTTCTCTCGAGCTGCTTTCAGGATTTTCTCTTTGTCTCTGACACTCGTAAGTTTTACTATTAGATGTCGTGGTGTTGACCTATTTTCATTGATTTTGAGAGGGGTTCTCTGTGCCTCCTGGATTTTGATGCCTGTTTCCTTCCCCAAATTAGGGAAGTTCTCTGCTATAATTTGCTCCAGTATACCTTCTGCCCCTCTCTCTCTTTCTTCTTCTTCTGGGATCCCAATTATTCTCATGTTGTTTTGTCTTATGGTATCGCTTATCTCTTGAATTCTGCCCTCGTGATCCAGTATTTGTTTATCTCTCTTTTTCTCAGCTCCTTTATTCTCCATCATCTGGTGTTCTATATCACTAATTCTCTCATCTGCCTTATTTATCCTAGCAGTTAGAGCCTCCATTTTTTATTCACCTCATTAATAGCCTTTTTGATTTTGACTTGGTTAGATTTTAGTTCTTTTATTTCTCCAGAAAAGGTTTCTCTAATAATTTCCGTGCTTTTTTCAAGCCCAGGTAGTATCTTTAAAATCATCATTCTGAACTCTAGTTCCAACATCATACTAATCTCCGTATTGAGTAGGTCCCTGGAAGTTGGTACAGCCTTTTGTTCTTTTTTTTTGAGGTGTTTTTTTTTTTCCATCTTGTCATTTTTCCCAGAGGAAAATAGATGAATGAGAGAACAAAATGCTAACAGGGTAACAACGTCCCCACAACATATACACTAAGGAAATCAGAAAAGACCTGAAATTGGGGGAAAGAAAGAAAAAAGAAAAAGAAAAAAAAAAAGAAAAGAAAAAGATAAAAACAAAACAAAACAAAAAAACAGAATATGATCAAATATGATCAGGCTGGTGCATAAATCAGTGCCACACACTAGATTTTGGGTGTATTTTGGTCTGTTAGAAGAAAGTTCCTCCCAAAATTTTAAAGAAAGAAAATCTTATATATGTATAAAAATAAGGGTAAATATAATGAAGGGATGGAATATGGCTGTAAAGATTGGAATTATAAAATATTTTATAAAAGGAATTGATAAGATAAAAAGTTGGTTGAAAAAAGAAAGAAGAGGTTTTAAAAAAGGAAAGAATGTGGTCAGGCAGGAGACTAGAACAAAGCCATACACTAGAGATTTAGGGTATATTTTGATCTGTTAGAAGAAACTGTATCCAAAAATTTTAAATACAGAACAACTTATATATATATATATATATATATATATATATATATATATATACCAAAAATAAGGGTAACTACTCTGAAGGGCTAGAATATGACTCTAAAAATGAAAAAAAAAATTTAAAAAGGGATTGATAAGATGTTGGTTGAAAAAGGGAAAAAGAAAAATTCAAAAAAAAAAAAGAAAAAAAAGACCATTAAAAAAAAATTAACTTTGAAAGACTAAAGAATCATGGTAAAAAAGCCATGAATTCTTTGTGCATTATTCCCCTAGCTCGGGAGTTCTGCTGTTCTCATTGATTAGTAAACTTGGTCTTGGCTGGCTGTTCTTGCTGATCTTCTGGGGGAGGGGCCTGTTGCTGTGGTTCTCAGATGTCTTTGCCCAAGACAGAATTTACCCTCCCTTGCCTGTTCGGGCTAAGTAATCTGCTCGGTTTTGCTCTTGGGAGCTTTTGTTCCTTGCAAGCTTTCCGTTTGGCTTTGTAGGACGAGAGTGAAAATGGTGGCCTCCCAATCTCCACCCCAGAGGAGCCGAGAACTTGGGGCCCCACTCCTCAGTGAGCCCCCAGAGAAAAGCAGTCAGTCACTCCCATATCCCCAGTCTCTGGCCGCACTCTGTGCTCACCCGGCCTGTGACCAAGCATTTCTATCTCTGGCACACAACACCATGTGGAGTCTCCAAACCCAGCAGATCCCTGCGGTGCACTCCCATGCCATTCCTCCCGGGGGAGGAAGGAGAGTCTCCCCGGATCTGCCACTTGTTGGGTCCCTGCTGGAGGAGCAGTGGCCCGACTGTCCCGTGGATCACGGTTTATGGCAACCCCGAGCTGAAAGCCCACTCCTCGGCTCCGTCTCTGCAGCTGGCTTCCCCGCTCTGATACCTGGGAGCTCTGCCACACTCAGGCACCCCTGGTCTTCCTGTGACCCAGGGGTCTCAAGACCACACTGTCCCAGAGAGGATTCCACCCCCTGCTTAGCCACTGGACCGACGTCCCTCAGCCGAGCTGACTTCTAAAAGTTCTGATTTTGTGCTCCACTGCTCTATCACTTGCTGGTAGCGGCTGATGGAGGCCCTCTCCCCTGCCGTCTATCTTCCTGGATATCGCCTTGGACTCATTTCTTGTCACATCCTACCTTCCAGAAAGTGGTCGCTTTTCTGTTCAGAGAGTTGTTGCCATTCCTTTCTTTGATCTCCTGTTGAGTTTGTAGGTGTTCAGAATGATTTGATCCCTATCCAGCTGAATTTCTGGGACCAGACGAAATCCAGGTCTCCTACTCCTCTGCCATCTTTCCCCGCCCTCTCCTAATATCTTTTTTTTTTACAAACATATTTTCAAAGTCATTTTCAATACATGCATGATGAAAAGTACTAAAAATGTGGTATAGAAAGGGGTAGAGCCAGATATACAGTTCAGATCTTCTGATAACAAATGAGTATCTCTAAGTCAGGTAAGTCACCCATCTCCTGGATGATTCCACTTATTTAGTCATGATAAATTGCTTTTTGCTCTATAAGGAGGACTTCTAGACTTAGCATATAAAATATAAAACATATTTAAATTTCAGATAAGTATCAGATAACTTTTCAGTAGAAGTAAGTTCCATGCAATATTGGTGACCTTTCCCTCACATATCTAAGTTCATCCTCTCATTGCTCTATTTTAAATATGTTGAAATTCCATCTATCCTCATGCTTCAGCTCCTATACTGACATTCATGACATTCTCAATTTTATCTCTATAATGTACCTTTCTCTTGAGTTCTGATTAAGTAGCTAAAACTCTTTGTAAGTGTCCCTCAGTTTCTTTACACTAAATGAGAACAACAATAGTGCCAATCTGCTATGAGAATTTAATGGATACACTTTTTTGAAACATAAAATAATTCCTAGAATATCTTGACTTCAACTATATGAATTGCCATTATTTATAGCTCAAATACTGATGAGTTCTAAAGCACGATGTAATTGTTTGCCATAATTATCAGTAGTATTATTGTCTTCTTACCTCCACCAATACTTAAAGGATTTTATTGTCTCACTCATGTGACAGCACCCTAACTTTTTACAAGAATGACTTATATGCATGTGTCCAGTATCCAAGATCAGCACCTGGAATGTGGTAGGGACTCAATTACACAGTCTAAGCTTTCTTGCAAATAACCACCAAAATAAACTCCTAAAACTCAGGCCATCTGAAATGCCATCTGTGGCTTCATTTCTGAAGTTTTATTGTAACCTGGAGAGGATCCTGATCTGCCACTGACTAGCTGTGTGACCTTGGATCATACAGTCACTTTACCACTCTCTTGCCATGCTTTGTGGTTACCTGTCTTTGCCCCTTTACTCACACTCTTTCTTCATGTAGAATATGTTATCACTTCTGTCCTGTTCCATAACTGGCCTATCCAAAGCACCTCATCCTTCAAGCCGAAATTCAAAAGCTCTTTCACACATTCTTTTATTATTACTATTCTCATGCAAAATTCTATTAAGCATCAATCATATTCCAGACTATGAATAGAAGTGTAAGGGAACTTGACATATAACAGGTGTTGGAATATCAGTGCATTTCTGCTAGATACCCCACATGCATTATTGCACTTTAGCCCTAGTGTAATTCTATGAAATGATGCCATCTCCCACATTTTCAGCTGAGGAAATTGACCTTCATAGAAGATAAATATTTTTCTCAAGAACTCACAGCTACTGATAAAATTAAGATTCTAACTTTGTTGTGATCCCTTCCACCCTGACAGAAGCCATGTGCTCTTGAAAGAATGTTCATGTTCAATGTGAACTTCAAGGTGTTTTTCATAAATCACTCTGTAATCTGTTCTTTATATATTGGTTTTATTCCCTGGATTAGATTAGGAGCTTCTTGAGGATAAAAATTATATCTGATTTAACTCATTTTTGTCTTGCTTCACGTTGCATAGTAATAATAAAAGCAACACAAATAAAAAGCAGAAACAGACCATTAATACAGAGAACAAACCAATGGTTGCCAGAGGGGAGGGGCATGAGGGATGGGCACAATGGGTGAAGGAGAGTGGGAGATGCAGGCTTCCAGGTATGGAATGAATATGTCATAGGGATATAATGTATGGCATAGGGAATATAGTCAAGGTTAATGTAATAGTGTTTTATGGTACAGATGGTAGGTATACTTGTGATCATAGCATAAGGTGTAGACTTGTGGAATCACTATATTATATACCAGAAACTAATGTAACATCATGTGTCAGCTATAATTTTTTTAAAAAGCTATAGTTACTGAATAAGCTGCAAATGTCAGTACTGTACCATCATTTTTTATTTTTTTAATTCTTTAAATGAAATAAATCAAAACAAGAAGAAAACAAATCTATTGACATTTAACTTGTAATTGTTAACTATTGCTAACTTTGTTCTGTAAGTAAGGAATAGAAATGAGAAAGCCACTTAACTACTGAGTGAGAAGCTCAGGCACTAAGCCAGAAGAACCTGCTTCAAAGTTCAGCACTTCCCACTTAGCTTCCCTACCTCATTTATTTCAGCCACACTAAGTAAGCATCTACTTATATGCCCCACACATGCTCCAAGTTGAGGTCAAAGAGAAGAAAAATTGCCCATTTGCTTTGTCTTTGGAGTTTTAGAAACAAGTGATTGTAAGTTGTTTATTTAAAATGACCAACTAGTTTTCAATATTGACTTTCTCTGGACACATTGATTTATTTTATTCATTTATTTTTCCAACTATTACTTATTGAGATCTTAGTATGCAACAGACACTGTGCTAAAGGCTAAGGATATAAGTTTAACAAGTTGAACCTGTCCCTAACCCCCGAGTGTTCATAATTCAGTAGGAAAGACCATCAGGAACCAAATGATTCTAGGTGTGAGCAGGGCTGGCCGAGGGAGAACACAGAGATTTGTGGCAATGGCCGCAGCCTGGAAAAGTGTGCCCAGGATGGGTCCATGCAAAAGGAGTGTGGAATCTTCTGAGACCCAGACTATATGGGAAGATCAAAAGGAGAACTGAAGACAGAAGAGAGAGAAGGTACAAATCCACCGCACTAGGTGGAGGTGGGGAGGGAGAAATGTCACACTATGGGAAAGAAGAGTACAGTTGATCCTTGAACAGTGTGGGAATTAGGGGAGTTGACCCCCTGTGCAGTTGAAAAGCTGAGTATAACTTTTGACTCCCCCCCGCCCCCCGCAAAACTTAGCTACTAATAGCCTACTATTAACTGGAACACATATCAATAACATAAAGCAGTCAATTAACATATTTATATATTATATATAATGTACTTTATTTTTACAATAAAGCAAGCTAGAGAAAAGAAAATGCTGAGAAAATCACGAGGAACTAAAAATACATTTACAGTACTGTATTATATGTACTGAAAGAAATCTGCATATAAGTGAACCCACACATTCCAAAACTGTGTTGTTCCAGGGTCAACTGAATCTTACAATATCTGGTATGAACGGACGAGTGACTTTAAAGTTAGGCAGAGAGCAGGGCACACAGGCGTTACCACAGTGTTAAGCAGTTTGGACTTTACCAAAAGGCAACAGAGAAACTCTGATAGAAATGTGTCTTCAGTGAACCTAATCTTTCAGAGTTAACCTAAACATAAAAAGCCAACTATATTTACCTGTCCAACATAGAAGGTTAGCTATGCCACACACATACACACACTTACACATATATGTATGTGAACATACTTAGGAGAGTCAGGACTTGCTGATAGTGTTTGCAAGATTTTAGTACAGATTTGAGAGAGAGCAACCCGACTTTATCTCCACAGCCCAGGCTGAGTTTTCAGCTTCAGTCACAGAACAAATCACCTCCTCCTCTGTGCCTTGAGTAGGTTTCATGGCCAAGTAATGTGAGAGAATGGGAATGGAGACTTACAATGCCATCTTCACAATTGCTTTCTTGATTATAATCACACCACGAGATGTTATTCCAGCAATTAATTATTTTGCTACTTTGTCGTTTTCAAAGTGATAGCAAATACAAAAAAAAAAAACAGTCTTGAATGAGTACAAAGTTGGTTTTACAGACCTACAGGGGAGGTCTCTGATATTTTCTTCTCATGCAATCAATGTTTCTTTAGTTAGAGAGGGGCTCCAATCTATCAGACTGCTGAGAGTGCCCCTTGGAAATCTTCAGGGTGATAATATAAGTGAAATAGAAATGGAGAAAAGGAAAAGGTCACATCCTTGGAAATCATTTGTGATAAAGGATTTCCTAGCTGCTTAATAAGATGGCACAGAGGGGATCGGCATTACAATTAAGTTTGCAATCTTGTTGTACCTAGTGACTCCTTCTAAATATTATCTCTGTTCTCTTTAGTTTCCTTGCAACAATAAGGGTGATAAATTCCTCTGGCACTCCTCACCTTGTGAGGGGGCTTATTTAGCCCTGGAGTTCCCAGATGCATTGCAGGGTATTGTTTCCTTATTTGACTCTTGTATTTCAGATTTGTGTCTATAATTGCATGAGATTTACAAATTCCTTTCAGAATTCAGTAAGATTCCTCAAATTTCCTTTTATCGTACCATCTTTTCTGGGTGGAGAATAGAGTGAGGAAAAAACACAGAATTTAGTCAGGCGGTCTTAAATTTTAATTATAATGCTGTCACTACTTAACTGTAAGTCATTCAACCCCTAAGTCTGGATTTTGTCTTTGAGGCTTGTTAGTTTTGAGTTAGGTAACCTATGCAACATTCTAGTAAGTGCCCATCTGTAGTGTATAATCAGCTTATAGAACTACAGTCTTATCCTCTACTACTTACCTTTTTCAGGAATATTCTTCCCTTTACTCTCCAAATTCTAATGGTCTTTTATGTTCAATTAAGCCTTACTCATGGTAAGGATAATCTCTTTGTTAGTACAAAGGATAAAATATCAGTAAGGTATTTCCCTGACTTTCAAGGATCTCTCATTTAGAAAGGGAAATAAGTATATGTGGATCTAAGTCAAGCACAATGCTGAAAATGTCATCACACTGTTAGAAGAATGGAGGCTGGTGGGATAGAAGGCAGAGAAGTCAATTTCAGCTGCAAGAAACAGGATAAACTTCCCAGGAAGGTACTCTGAGGTCTTACCCTGGAGAGATGGGTGAGATTAAAACCAAAAAAGATTATGGGGTAAGGAGAGTACAGCCCACAATACCTTATCTTCAGTTGCAAAGACCAGCACACTCTGAAAGGGGAAAAAAAAATTATAGCTTAAATAGTAGCAAAACCTAAAATGAACTGGTATGCTAGATCCTTCATTAATCTCTTTTAGTGTGAATATTCATATGTTCTCCAGAAATATTAATATATTTTCATTACAAGATGCCCAGGCCCTACTGAAGGCATTATATAATATGCAGTTGAATTGGTTTATCTTTATAAAATACTTCTTACCCTCACCAATTCTACCATACATCTGACTGCATAGATTTTTGATAAGGGATTGTATTGTGGGACTTTATTATAAGCAGAAAGAGTAATACAATGCTGTGGATATAAGCAACTGTAGAGTGAGTTAAGAGATTATCAAGTCATCCAATGTTGTTGGAAAGTTTAATGGGTAGACAAGTAGGCTGACAAAAATGATGAAATAATTTCATTCAGTCATATTTATTGAGTGCCTACTGTATTTTGTGTATCATTCTAGGTATTGAGGGTATAGCTCTGAGCATACCAAACCACTGTAATGTGGTTGGGGTCTTTCTAAGTTTCTGATTGTTCCAAAATGGTGGTGATCTACCAGTGGTCTAGCTAGTGGTGCTGGGATGGATATGTAATGGTGGCATAGAGAGGTTAAGTACTTTGCTCATGCTTTTGCACCCACTAACTATCAGAGTCAGGAAATTGAAGTCAGGTAGGCTGGTATAAGAATGCATGCTCATAACCCCACTACACTATTCCTCTTGAATTTAATTGAAAACATGTGGGAGATTCAAATTTGTGGGATTTGATGACAGTGCCACAAAAGACTTGTTATAAACTGGATCACAGAAGATGATTGAGATGTGTTGTAGTAGAGAAGAGGATCAGCTTACTCGGTTGAGATGAGCTGTTCTGTGTTAGCATACACAGCACAGTGACTGAGAGAATGTCCTCCATAAGCCCAACTGCCTGGTTTTTACCCAGGATTTGGCCACTTAATAGGTGGATGATCTTGGAGAAACTACTTAGCTCTCTTTGTCTCATTTTTGCTCATCCCCAAAATGGAAGTAATGATAGTACTTACTTTGTAATGATTACATGAATTGCTGTATGTTAAGGTTTGGGGCAGTGCTTGGCACGTAAAACTGTGACAAAGATAGGCAAAAGCCTTGCTATCATGTTGGCTGTTTGTGTTGTTTCTACGTAGTATTTGCTATCATTTTAAATTATGCAGTTATTTTTATTAACGTCTGCCCCTTTACTCCTCTGGGGATTGTGAACACTGTGAATCAGGGACTCACTTAATCTGTTTTGTTCATCACTATCTTTAATACAAGTATCTCATACATAGTAGTATTCAGTAAATATATGCAAAAGGATGGGTACATAAATGTAAGAATGATATAAACAGATAATCAGAGTGTTTATCATTTACTCATTAGTCAGACCATTTAATTTTGTTTTCTTCTTTGTCATCATCTCCCCCCATCCCCTTGGAAACCTGGGGCACTGAATGACTTACATTCATTT
Source organism: Neomonachus schauinslandi (assembly GCF_002201575.2). Taxonomy (NCBI): domain Eukaryota; kingdom Metazoa; phylum Chordata; class Mammalia; order Carnivora; family Phocidae; genus Neomonachus; species Neomonachus schauinslandi. Next base: position 59,947,878 of record NC_058413.1, on the reverse strand, counting down.
ATTTATTTTTTCCTAGAGTGTTCTATTTTGGAGCTGACCTCCTGCATTGATTAAATAAGAAATGTTGCCTAATGTAGAAACCCAAGACTAATTGCATTGTCTAGGCACACTGGATAAGGATTTAATTTCACACATCACAAGCGATCAGCATCAAATTGTCAGAGTCGTATTTCATACCTTCTTCATGGAGAACTTTAATCTTCTTAGCCCACTTTCACAGTCCACTACTCTGAAATAAAGCTCAGAGCTTAATGGGGAAAAAGAAAGGTAAAATGACAAAAGAGAAAGTAAATGGTCACTTCCTGCCACTGATTTCAGGATGGCATATATGTCCACAGTAGTGGCTGTGACTTTGGACAAGAAAGCCACCCTTGGGTATGTGCAGCTTCTAGCACCTGCCCAAATTATATCTATAAGGGGTCTAAATTCAGGCTGCAAAGCAAAACTAAACCCAATCACCAGTATCTGTAGGTATCTCATGTTCTCTTCTTTTCAAAAGCTGACATTCTTTCAGGGTCTGAATTCTCCCATCAGACTGACACAGTGGGTTTCTAAAAAGCAATTGGAGTAAGAGAATGATCAGTTCTGCCTTATGCTGCCTTTCTGCTGAGTGTTTTTGCCCTGTAATCAAAAGCAACAATTTCATGCATAGATTCTACTTCCTGTTATTTCTCAAACCCATCTCTTCCTCTTTATCTCCATTGACTGTTTCTCATGTGAGATCTTCAGTGTCTTTTAGATGAATGATTATTAGAGTAGGCTTCAGTAGACCACCCTCTTCCTAAGTTCTGTTTCACCATATAGCCTCCGCATCATTACCAGAGTTCTTTCTAAAATCCAAACTTGCTTACTCTACTTCTTCAAACCTCTTCTAAATAGTATAAATGTTTTACCATGTCGGAAAAAGTCCTTAAGTGGAAACATGCCACATTTCCCAACATTTTCCAACCTTCCAGACTCAGTCCTAACGGAACCATATTGAAAAATCTCCCCTGAATCCCCTATGTCAATGACCTGTTCTTCCTCTGTGCCCCATTCCTGTTATATTCACCTCCATTGCATGAGCCGTTACTCTGACCTCCTCAATTTATTTGTTAGCATGGTTGGAGTCAGCTAAGCTCACTCATGGATTTATAATCAGTGGAGATTTGAGTAGGGACCTATGGTGGTCTAGATCTAGATGTTTGAACTCAACTGTCTATAACTAGTTTAGAAGGCCTTTGGCTAGTATAAGTGGGCTCTCCTCCACATGGTATCTCATCGTCCAGTAAGTTAGTTCAAACTTATTCTCATGGCAGTGGCGGAACTCCAAAAGAATAGAAATATTCAAGGTCTCTTGAGGCTCATAACCAGCCAGTCATCATTTCCATCACAATCGATTAATAATTAGCTCAGAAGGTCAGTGCAGATAAAAGAGTTGGGGAAATATACTGTACATCTTGATAGAAAGAGCTACAAAGTCACAGTGCAAAAAGCATGGCTGCAGGGAGGAGTGGAAAATTGGGGCCATTTTTATAATCAGTCTACTATATCTTGTAAGTAAACTAAAACCTTTTTTTTCTTATTTTTTAAATTTTATTTTATTATGTTATGTTAGTCACCATACAATACATCCTTGGTTTTTGATGTAGTGATCCATGATTCACTGTTTTAATGTAACACCCAGTGCTCCATGCAGTGTGTGCCCACCTTAATACCCATCACTGGGCTAACCCATCTCCCCAACCCCCCTCCCCTCTAAAACCCTGTTTGTTTCTCAGGTCCATAGTCTCTCATGGTTCATCTCTCCCTCTGATTCCCCCCCCCCCGCTTCATTTTTCCCTTCCTTCTCCTAATGTCCTCCATGCTATTCCTTATGTTACACAAATAAGTGAAACCATATGATAATTGACTTTCTCTGCTTGACTTATTTCACTTAGCATAATCTCCTCCAATCCCATCCATGTTGATATAAAAGTTAGGTATTCATCCTTTCTGATGGCTGAGAAATATTCCATTGTATAGATGGACCACATCTTCTTTATCCATTCATGTGTTGAAGGGCATCTCAGCTCTTTCCACAGTTTGGCTGGACATTGCTGCTATGAACATTGGGGTGCATATGGCCCTTCTTTTCACTACATCTGTGTCTTTGGGGTAAATACCCAGGAGTGCAATTGCTGGGTCATAGGGTAGCTCTATTTTTAATTTTCTGAGGCACCTCCACACTGTTTTCCAAAGTGGTTGTACTAACTTGCATTCCCACCAACAGTGTAAGAGGGTTCCCCTTTCTCCACAACCTCTCCAACATTTGTTGTTTCTTGCCTTGTCAATTTTTGCCATTCAAACCGGTGTAAGGTGGTATCTCAATGTGGTTTTGATTCGAATTCCCCTGATGGCTGATGATGATGATCATTTTTTCATGTGTCTGTTAGCCATTTGTATATCTTCTTTGGAGAAGTGTCTGTTCATGTCTTCCCATTTTTTGACTTGATTATTTGTTTTTTGGGTTTTGAGTTTGAGAAGTTCTTTATAGATCTTAGATACCAGCCCTTTATCTGTAGTGTCATTTGCAAATATCTTCTCCCATTCTGTGGGTTGCCTCTGTTTTGTTGACTGTTTCCTTTGCTGTGCAGAAGCTTTTTATCTTGATGAAGTCCCAAAAGTTCATTTTTGCTTTTGTTTCACTAGACTTTGGAGGTGTATCTTGAAAGAAGTTGCTGTGGCCGATGTCAAAGAGGTTACTGCCTATGTTCTCCTCTAGGATTTTGATGGATTCCTGTCTCACATTGAGGTCTTTCATCCATTTTGAGTTTATCTTTGTGTAGGGTGTTAGAGTATGGTTGAGTTCCATTCTTCTGCATGTGGCTGTCCAATTTTCCCAGCACCATTTATTGAAGAGACTTTTTTCCATTGCATATTTTTTCCTGCTTTGTTGAAGATTATTTGACCATAGAGTTGAGGGTCCATATCTGGACTCTCTGTCCTGTTCCATTGGTCTATAGGTCTGTTTTTGTGCTAGTACCATGCAGTCTTGGTGATCACTGCTTTGTAATATAGTTTGAAATCGGGCAACGTGATGCCCCCAGCTTTGTTTTTCTTTTTCAACATTTCCTTGGCGATTCGGGGTCTTTTCTGATTCCATACAAATTTTAGGATTCTTTGTTCCAGTGCTTTGAAAAATGCCATGGGAATTTTGATCGGGATGGCATTGAAGGTATAGATTGCTCTGGATAGCATAGACATTTTAACAATATTTGTTCTTCTGATCCATGAGCATGGAATGTTTTTCCATCTTTTTGTGTCTTCTTCAATTTCTTTCATGATTCTTCTGTAGTTCCTAGAGTATAGATCCTTTACCTCTTTGGTTAGGTTTATTCTGAAGTATCTTATGGTTTTTGGTGCTGTTGTAAATGTAATTGATTCTCTAATATCTCTTTCTACAGTTGCATTGTTAGTGTATAAGACAGCAACTGATTTCTGTGCATTGATTTTGCATCCTGCCACATTACTGAATTGGTGTATGAGTTCTAGTAATTTGGGGGTGGAATCTTTTGGGTTTTCCACATAAAGTATCATGTCATCTGGGAAGAGAGAGAGTTTGACTTCTTTGCCAATTTGAATATGTTTTATTTCTTTTTGTTGTCTGATTGCTGTGGCTAGGACTTCTAGTACTATGTTGAACAATAGTGGTGAGAGTGGGCATCCTTGACGTGTTCCTGATCTTAAGGGAAAGGCTCTCAGCTTTTCCCCATTGAGGATGATATTCGCTGTGGGTTTTTCATAGATGGATTTTATGAACTTGAGGAATGTTCCCTCTATCCCTATATTCTGAAGAGTTTTAATCAGGAAAGGATGCTGTATTTTGGCAAATGCTTTCTCTGCATCCATTGAGAGGACCATATGCTTCTTCTCTCTCCTCTTATTAATGTGTTCTATCACATTGATTGATTTGCAAATGTTGAACCACCCTTGCATCCCGGGGATAAATCCCACTTGGTCATGGTGGGTGATCCTTTTAATGTATTGTTGGATCCTGACGTTATTCTGATGTTCCTCTCTCTGTACGTAAGGAATCTCTTCCCCCTAACTGCCCTTAAGTTGGTTTCCTTGGTTCTAAGATTTGTGAGTTTTACTATTACATGCCGGGGTGTTGGCCTGTTTTCCTTGATCTTGGGAGAGGTCCTCTCTGCCTCTAGGACAGGAATGTTTGTTTCATTCCCCAGATTAGGGAAGTTCTCAGCTACAATTTGCTCAAATATATCTTCTAGTCCTCTCTCTCTCTCTACCCCCTCAGGGATTCCAATAATTCTGACATTGTAACGTTTCATGGTGTCACTTATTTCTGATTCTATTTCATAGATTCTGAGTTATTTTTCCCTGGCTCCTCTTTTCCCTTTTTATCTATTATTTGGTCTTCTAGGTCACTAATTCGTTCTTCTGCCTTGCTTACCCTAGCTGTTAGATTATCTAGATTAGATTGGATCTCGTTGATAGCATTTTTAAGTTCTGCCAATTCAGCTTTCATTTCTGCCCTTAGAGACTCTGTGTTGCCATTAATTAATTTCTCCATTCCAGCTATTGTCTTCACAATTGCTAGCCTGAATTCCATCTCTGAAATCTTGCTTATATCTGAATCCATTTGTAAATCTGTGGCATAAGTAATAGTCTCTGAGTCTTTCCTATTTTGGGGGTTCCTCCTCCTAGTCATTCTGTTGAGAGGTGGTTGAAGGAATGTATAGAATCCAAATTCTTGACCACAACCCAAGCAAGATACACCTGTTTTCTAGGGACCTTAGGGTTGCCGGCCTCTTGTTCTCCCAGCCTGTCTTCTGGGGGAGGGGCCTGCCTCGCTGTTACTCAGGTAATCCTGTTTGGGCAGAGTTGCCCTGCCCCCTGTGGGAGGGGATGGGCTCAGTGAAAACTTGTTTTCTGGGGGCTTTTGTTCTCTGGCAGCTTTCCCTGGAGGCTTTCCACATCTCTTCCGAGAGTTAGAGCAGAAGAGAACATTTCCCACCCTCTGCCTCAAAGCAGAGAGATCGCAATCTGTTCTTCAGTGAGCTCTCCAGGCCACACTATCTCTATTTCTGTCTGTGCTGCTATGAACTGCAGCGTCCTGGGTCGTGCACCCCTCAGCAGTGCTCCCAGTCCTCGCCTTGAGGTCGGGGCATGTCTCTGCCCTTTGTGCTTCTAAAACTGCCAGCCGCCCCCAGTTTGCACATGCAACCTCGCCGTTTGGGGTTTCAGTCTGTGGGCTACCCTTAAGTCCTTTCCCCACCTCTACCAGCCTGCGAGTCTGTGTCCCGTCCCCAGTGCAGGAGGCTATCACTCACTGGTGGTGTAGGATCCCCACAGCCAGGCTCCCTCCTGCTGCCGTTTATCCTCCAATATCTGCCCGCGGAATCACGGCTCCCCGTTTCATACCTCAAAACCAACCGCCTGCGATATTCTGTTTGTAGAGATCCAGATCTATCTTCTTACATCTCAGGCTGATTGCATGGGTGTTCAGAGTGGTCTGTTAGATATCCAGCTCAATTCTGGGGACCGGTTGGAATAGGGTCCCCTACTCCTTTGCTATCTTTCCCCCCCTCCAAAGTATATACTTTAAAGAAGTGAATTTTGTAGTATATGAATTATACCTCAATTAAGCTGCTAAAAATAGAAACAGAAATGGCCCAGCACTAGTACCCTCACCATGCTCAGTCACTGAGTGGAGGACCCTGGGGAAGCATAGCCTACCAACACTGCTGGACCTCAAGGCTTAGCAACTGGTCTAAACTAAAACCTTCTTAAACATCATCATCCTTCTCCCCTGAGTAATCAGAACAGTAATGGGCACAGAGCATTGAACTACCTATGAATGTTGGTTAAATTTGGCTGATTTATAGCCATTATTAGATAAAATATTTGCAATGATGTTTATAGTCAGGCAGCTGTTTTATAAAAGAGATGAGTGAGAAGAGATGTTATAAATGACCACAAAACTATATAAATAGCTAATCCTTCATGGGCTCTATGCCATGGAAGGTAGATACTTTTGTCTGTATTTTGTATCTGAGGAAAGGGAGGCTATGAAAGCTTAAAGAGAGGCCTATGATCGTGCAGGTAGTCCCTGGGAGAACCCAGGACTCAAAAACACAGATCTTTTTTTATTTTACTCTAAGTGCTGTGTTTTCTTTCTCCTTGTATCCTTTTGGTATTTAAGAGGCTATTTAGAGTGATTTACATGAAACCATCACCGACATTCTGGCCATTATCTTATTGTTCGTTTTCAGGGAAGAAACATCTATGTAAGAGATTTTGCTTATGTGAAAATCTTTTCTGGTTTATTCATCCTTGCAAGGACAAAACCAATTTATTTTGCAGCCATAGTTACTGTTTATGCTTTCAATAAATTTCATGTTCTCCATGTAGTTGATCAGATGCTGCTTTATGCAGATATGCCAATCAAAAGTCTGAAAACTGTAATCCCTCTGAATAAACATTACCCTGAAAGGTGGGGAGGGGAAAGTTCTTTTTATCCTTAAAATTTTAGCTCTTTGTTAATCCAAAGAGCTGAAAATATTTCAAGTCAAACATGGCCACCAACCATCTGGCTGAGTTAAAAGTTAATTTAGTAATCTCCGTATCAGCCAAACAGCTGGAAGTCTAGATAAGTCCTGTGTGTAAGAAGCCAGTGTCAACTTGTTTCCAGATAATAGTAGTGAGGAAAAAATATATTCGAAAAAAAAGGTGTTCATCAGTAGAAACTAATTTGGGAGTTTTGCTGGCGTGCACTGAACACTCAGCACTGGCGAATTTGTCATCAACTGAACTAACTGGATACTTGCAGTGTACTTTATGTGTCATCTAGAAGTATGCATTATTTCAATATGTGGTTTTCAAAGTGTTTTCTACCCAAGGCTTTGTTCAAATATCTAAAAAGTAATACTAACTTATTTTCTTTATGCAACAGATGTGTCAGTGCAAACTTACCCGCAAATTGATTTTTTTCCCCTTTTGCAAATGGAAACCTAATTGAAATACTCTAGAGGGGATTTTGCTAGTTAAAGAAATCCTTGCATAGTGTGAAAATTGCTTTTTCTCTTGAGAATAAGTACTTCTTTTTTTTAAATTTTTTTTTAAAGATTTTACTTATTTATTCGAGAGAGAGAGAGAGAGAAAGAGCATGAGAGGGGAGAGGGTCAGAGGGAGAAGCAGGCTCCCCGCTGAGCCGGGAGCCCCATGTGGGACTCGATCCCAGGACTCTGGGATCATGACCTGAGCCGAAGGCAGTCGCTTAACCAACTGAGCCACCCAGGCGCCCCGAGAATAAGTACTTCTTAATGTATCTGCTTTGTGAATTTAAATTTTTGTGCGATGAGTTTCATATAGCTGAGCTCATGTGTGTACCTTAGGGCACCTGGGAAAAATACATTAACATCAATTTAGTAATAGGTCTTTTCAGAGTATCTCCCACACCCCCAAACTATGCAAGCATTTTGTAACGTGGAAACAGTTCACTTATTATTGGAGTGATTATGTGTACCCTTATCTAACTCTTCAACCAAACTAGGACTATTTCAAAGTCAAATCCCCTCCATTCCATTCTCTGTATTACTCTATGAGGCAGCAAGACATGATCAAGGCAGAAAAGTTGTTAAAGTAAATTGATATATCAATTTAAATACCAACTCTATATGGTCTTTCAGGTATTTCCTACACTCAGTCAGATGTGAAAGGCAGTTCTGCATGAGAGAATGAGTTTTGGAGTTGGATAACCAGTGACAAGTCACATCACTTCTTTGCACACCAATTAACTCATGTGTAAAGGGCTTTGGCACAGACACTGAGGCATATAGTATGTACTCAGTAAGCAGGTTATTGCCACTTTTGCTGGTGTTGTCATTGCCAGTACTGTCTGAGAGAACCCTCCATGTCCCATGTATTCCCTGTGTGAGTCAGTGGCCAACCTTAGGCTGGAGGCCACAAAAGCATGCTCTACAGCTCTCGGCAGCTGCATCTTTCCCTGGAGTAGTCATTTCTTCTCCATACTCAGGTTATCTGATGCCATTCTCTGGTTTAATTTCATCCTTGCATAGTCTAAGATTATTCAGTGTAAAACAGGTGACCTCCTCATCTTTAGACCAGTGATGAGGGCTCCATGTCCTTTTTGCATTCAAAATGCTCAGGCTTTGACATAAGGCATTATTCTCCTTTACTAATTGCATCATTTGAGCTGAGTTATTTAGCACCTTTCAGTCTCAGATTTCTCATCTCTAAAATGGATTAAAAAAAACTACTCTTAGAGTTGTTAGAAAGATTAAACAAAATAATGAATATAAGATATTTAGCAGAGTGCCTAGTACATAGGCAGCACACAGAATAAATGGTGGTAGTTATATTCAGGAGGAGCTTCTTATCATATCCCACACCCAGATTAGTTAGACTCTCAATTATCTGATGACTATTTCCTTAAACAGATTCTGAAATTCCTTTTCTTTTTTTTTCTTTTTTTAAAGATTTTTTAAATTTTTTCATTTGAGAGAGAGAGAGCACTGGCAGGGGGAGGATCAGAAGGAAAGAGAGAAGCAGACTCCCCCACTGAGCAGGGTGCCCAACACGGGGCTCAATCCCAGAACCCCAGGATCATGACCTGAGCTGAAGGCAGTTGCTTAGCTGACTGAGCCACCCAGATGCCCCAAGTTTCCTTTGTTTTTAAATCATTTTTTTTACCTTCAGACATCTATATTAACATACATATATTAGCATCACATTTGCAGTGATTTTTGAACAGTCTTTTATACATTTTATGGTCCTCTTGAAATAGAGACCTGTTTAATCTTGCCAGAGAAATAGATTTATTTTTTTTAATGAGTATGCTATTCTCTACTCAAAATATCCTCTGATTTCAGAGTTATTTTTGATCTTGTTCGATCTTGTCTCTCTAGTCTCATTGCCTGCATGTTATGTACCCCTGCTTCAAACTCAGTGAGTGATGTGTATTTTTCTAACTGTATCTTCTTTCAGACTTCAGTATTAGGCAGGTTTTGCTTTGAATGCATTTTCTCCTCTCATCCTCTCAGCAACATCTTTTAAGGCTCACCCATTGGTCTACTTTTGCTTACCTACGTCTTCCTCCTGGTACTCTTCCTGTACCATTTACACATCTGCATTACAGAACTGTTCCAAAGGCATGAACTTGACAGTCCACTTCATTATACTCTCATCTCATAATGCAGGGACTATCCTTTATTGGATTTTATATGGCCAGTAACCAGCACAGTGCCTGGCCCTACTGGTTCTCACTCTCCCACTGCCTCTTTCTCTCTTGCTTACTTGCTTTCTTCTCCCTCTCTTTCTGTGTGTGCATGTGTGTGTATATATGCACATACACACTTTCTTTTAATAAAAAAGAAGCTGTTCAATGTCATGTGGACTTCTTTCTTTTCTCTAACAGTTAGCATACTCCAGGGTAAATAACACATAATGTAAACAAATTAGAGGAGTTCTCACCTTACTATTTAGTTTGTGGACACATATTCCCAGGGAAGAGGCAGATACTGGAACAGACATTTTCTCTAAATAGTACAATATGCACTCACAGCTATAAAATCAATACACCATTTACGGAAAGAGAGTTGGCTTTGTCTGTTGTGTGTGCTGTATTACAAATGACTTTACACAAATGTGACTGAGCCTGACCTTCCAATTTGTGAAAATTGTTAAATAAATTTATTTCTAATTCATTCTAAGGAATAAAACCTCAATAAACAGCATAATCTTGAGATTTAGTAAAAGAAAGGATCTTTAATGAAATGCCTTTATTTATATTCTTGGGAATTTCAGGCAGTCATTCATGCATTGAAGTTGAACATATGCTATAATGTTTGTGTTTGTTTGTTTTGTTAAAGATCTATTTATTTATTTGAAAGAGAGTTTGAGGAGGGGGAGGGGCAAAAGAGGAGGGAGAGGGAGAATCCCAAGCTGACTACCCCCTGAGTGCTGAGCCCTACACAGGGCTGGATCCCACAACCCTGAGATCATGACCTGAGCTGAAATCAAGAGTCCCATGCTCAACTGACTGAGCCACCCAGGCACCACAATTTAAATGAAAAATTATTGCAAGAATGGCTGTTGAAAGCTAATAGGTTTGAAATCTTTGTAAGAGTTTTCTATCATAGTTATCAGTTTTGCTCACAGTAGGCTATTATTTTAAAATTTTAAGCAAAGTATAGAATAATATACTCCTATAAATTATTATTTAATCATAGGACATAAATAATTAGAAATCATTCTGAATATGAACTTTCCTAATCACTTCACATTTAAACCTAAAAAATCTGAGTGACAACCAAGGAAGCTTTATAATACACACACAAAAAAGTGTGTGCATGTGTGTCTTTTTATCAACTGTTAACTCTTCATCATGCTACAACTTCTTTAATACTTTTGCATTGTTCCACCCTTTGTCTACACACATGCTTTTGTTCATGCTTTTACTCTTTTTTAATTTTTTTTGTTATGTTAATCACCATACATTACATCATTAGTTTTTGATGTAGTGTTGCATGATTCATTGTTTGCATATAACACCCAGTGCTCCATGCAGAACGTGCCCTCTTTAATACCCATCACCAGGCTAACCCATCCTCCCACCCCCCTCCCCTCTAGAACCCTCAGTTTGTTTTTCAGAGTCCATCGTCTCTCATGGTTCATCTCCCCCTCTGATTCCCCCCTTTCATTCTTCCCCTCCTGCTATATATATTTTTTTCTTAACATATATTGCATTATTTGTTTCAGAGGTACAGATCTGTGATTCAACAGTCTTGCACAATTCACAGTGCTCACCATAGCACATACCCTCCCCAGTGTCTATCACCCAGCCAACTCATCCCTCCCACCCCACTCCCCACTCCAGCAACTCTCAGTTTGTTTCCTGAGATTAAGAATTCCTCATATCAGTGAGGTCATATGATACATGTCTTTCTCTGATTGACTTATTTCGCTCAGCATAAGACCCTCCAGTTCCAACCACGTCATTGCAAATGGCAAGATCTCATTCCTTTTGATGGCTGCATAATATTCCATTGTATATATATAACACATCTTCTTATCCATTCATCTGTCGATGGACATCTTGGCTCTTTCCACAGTTTGGCTATTGTGGACATTGCTGCTATAAACATTGGGTGCACGTACCCTTTCGGATCCCTACATTTGTATCTTCGGGGTAAATACCCAGTAGTGAATTGTAGTACTGGGTAAATACCCAGTAGCTGGATTGTATGGTAGCTCTATTTCAAACTTTTTGAGGAACCTCCATACTGTTTTCCAGAGTGGTGCACCAGCTTGCATTCCCACCAACAGTGTAGGAGGGTTCCCCTTTCTCCTCATCCCCACCAACATCTGTCATTTCCTGACTTGTTAATTTTAGCCATTCTGATGGTGTGAGGTGGTATCTCATTGAGGTTTTGATTTGGATTTCTCTGATGCCGAGCAATGTTGAGCACTTTTTCATGTGTCTGTTGGCCATTTGGATGTCTTCTTTGGAAAAATGTCTGTTTATGTCTTCTGCCCATATCTTGATTGGATTCTTTGTTCTTTGGGTGTTGAGTTTGATAAGTTCTTTATAGATTTTGGATACTAGCCCTTTATCTGATATGTCATTTGCAAATATCTTCTCCCATTCTGTTGGTTGTCTTTTGGTTTTCTTGACTGTTTCTTTTGCTTTGCAAAAGCTTTTTATCTTGATGAAGTCCCAATAGTTCATTTTTGCCCTTGCTTCCCTTGCCTTTGGCGATGTTTCTAGGAAGAAGTTGCGGCAGCTGAGGTCGAAGATGTTGCTGCCTGTGTTCTCCTTTAGGATTTTGATGGACTCCTATCTCACAGTTAGGTCTTTCAACCATTTGGAGTCTCTTTTTGTGTGTGGTGTAAGGAAATGGTCCAGTTTCATTCTTCTGCATGTGGCTATCCAATTTTCCCAACACCATGTGTTGAAGAGACTGTCTTTGTTCCATTGGACATTCTTTCCTGCTTTGTCAAAGATTAGTCGACCATAGAGTTGAGGGTCCATTTCTGGGCTCTCTATTCTGTTCCATTTATCTATGTGTCTGTTTTTGTGCCAGTACCATACCGTCTTGATGATAACAGCTTTGTAATAGAGCTGGAAGTCTGGAATTGTGATGCCGCCAGCTTTGCTTTTCTTTTTCAACATGCCTCTGGCTATTTGGGGTCTTTTCTGGTTCCATACAAATTTTAGGATTATTTGTTCCATTTCTTTGAAAACAGTGGATGGTATTTTGATGGAGATTGCATTGAATGTGTAGATTGCCCTAGGTAGCTTTGACATCTTCATAATATTTGTTCTTCCAATCCATGAGCATGGAACATTTTTCTATTTCCTTGTGTCTTCCTCAATTTCTTTCATGAGTATTTTATAGTTTTCTGAGTACAGACCTTTGCCTCTTTGGTTAGATTTATTCCTAGGTATTATTTTTTGTTTGTCCTGGAAGTTTTTTAACTCTCCTTCTGTTTTCAATGACAGCGTAGCTGGATATAGTATTCTTGGCTCCATATTTTTCTCATTCATTGCTCTGAATATATCATGCCAGTCCTTTCTGGCCTGCCAGGTCTCTGTGGATAGGTCTGTTGCCAATCTAATGTTTCTACCATTGTAGGTTACAGATCTCTTCTCCCGAGCTTCTTTCAGGATTTTCTCTTTGTCTCTGAGACTCGTAAGTTTTACTATTAGATGTCAGGGTGTTGACCTATTTTTATTGATTTTGACGAGGGTTCTCTGTGCCTCCTGGATTTTGATGCCTGTTTCCTTCCCCAAATTAGGGAAGTTCTCTGCTATAATTTGCTCCAATATACCTTCTGCCCATCTCTCTCTTTCTTCTTCTGGGATCCCAATTATTCTAATGTTGTTTCATCTCATGGTATCGCTTATCTCTCGAATTCTGCCCTCGTGATCCAGTAGTTGTTTATCTCTCTTTTTCTCAGCTTCTTTATTTTCCATCATTTGGTCTTCTATATCACTGATTCTCTCTTCTGCTTCATTTATCCTAGTAGGTAGTGCCCCCATTTTTGATTGCACCTCATTAATAGCCTTTTTGATTTCTACTTGGTTAGATTTTAGTTCTTTTATTTCTCCAGAAAGGGTTTCTCTAATAACTTCCATGCTTTTTTCAAGCCCAGCTAGTATCTTTAAAGTGATGATTCTGAACTCTAAATCCAACATCCTACTTATGTCCGTATTGAGTAGGTCCCTGGCAGTCGGTACTACCTCTTGTTCTTTTTGTTGTGGTGATTTTTTTCCATCTTGTCATTTTGTGCAGAGGAGAATAGATGAATGAGAGAACAAAATGCTAACAGGGTAACAATGTCCCCAGAAAATATACTCTAAACAAATCAGAAAAGACCTGAAGCCGGGGGAAAAGAAAGGCAAGAAAGAAAAAAGAAAAAAAATAAAAACAAACAAAAACAGAACAAAACGAAACAAAACAGAATATGATCAAATATGATCAGGCTGGTGCATAGATCAGTGTCACACACTAGATTTTGGGTGTATTTTGGTCTGTTAGAAAAGTGCCTCCCAAAATTTTAAAGAAAGAAAAACTTATATATGTACAAAAATAAGGGTTGATATGATGAAGGGATGGAATATGACTGTAAAGATGAAAATTATAAAAAATTTTATGAAAGGAATTGATAAGTTGTTTGAAAAAAGAAAGAAGAGGATTTAAAAAAAAAAAGAAAGAAAAAAAAGGGAGAGAATGTGATCAGGCAGGAGAGTGGAACAAAACCATACACTAGGGATTTAGGGTATATTTTGATCTGTTAGAAGAAACTATCTCAAAATTTTAAAGAGAGAACAACTTATATATATATGCCAAAAATAAGGGTAACTACTATGAAGGGATAGAATATGACTCTAAACAATCAGAGAAAGACAAGTATCATATGATCTCACTGATATGAGGAATTCTTAATCTCAGGAAACAAACTGAGGGTTGCTGGAGTGGGGGGTGGGGTGGGAAGGATGGGGTGACTGGGTGATAGACACTGGGGAGGGTATGTGCTCTGGTAAGCGCTGTGAATTTTGCAAGACTGTTGAATCTCAGATCTGTACCTCTGAAACAAATAACGCAATATATGTTAAGAAAAAAAAAAAAAAAAGAAGAAGAAGAAGAAGGTAGCGGGAGGGGAAGAATGAAGCGGGGGAAATCGGAGGGGTAGACGAACCATGAGAGACGATGGACTCTGAAAAACAAACAGGGTTCTAGAGGGGAGGGGGGTGGGAGGATGGGTTAGCCTGGTGGTGGGTACTGAGGAGGGCACGTTCTGCATGGAGCACTGGGTGTTATGCACAAACAATGAATCATGGAACACTTCATCTAAAACTAATGATGTAATGTATGGGGATTAACATAAGAATAAAAAAAAAAAAAAAAAGAATGATATAGCTAGCTTTTGCTCAGCACTTACTGTAATGTGGCAAGCCCCGTGCTGACCACATCACCTGTCTCAATCCTCTCGCCCCCTTGCAACAGCTCTCCGGGGCAGGCCAGGCAGATGCTGTTCTCAGGGGGAATGGTGTCTTGCCCAGTGTCGCACAGCTGGTGAGTGAGAGGGCCTGGTTTTCAGCCCAGCTAGGTGTGCCTTAAAAGTCCATGACTCACCATCACATCATGTCACTCTGATGTGTCCAGTCCAGGACTGGGACAGAATCCTTGATCCGTTCAGCCACAGGAATGTTCTAGAAGGCCCACCACAACTGTCTTCCCAGGATGTGTGCCTGCCCTCACAAGCCAAAACACCCTGACAAAAAAGGGGAACCCTCCTACACTGTTGGTGGGAATGCAAGCTGGTGCAGCCACTCTGGAAAACAGTATGGAGGCTCCTCAAAAAGTTGAAAATAGAGCTACCCTATGACCCAGCAATTGCACTACTGGGTATTTACCCCAAAGATACAAATGTAGGGATCTGAAGGGGTACGTGCACCCCGATGTTTATAGCAGCAATGTCCACAATAGCCAAACTATGAAAAGAGCCTAGATGTCCATCAGCAGATGAATGGATAAAGAAGATGTGGTATATATATACAATGGAATATTATGCAGCCTTCCAAAAAATGAAATCTTGCCATTTGCAACAACATGGATGGAACTAGGGGGTATTATGCTAAGCAAAATAAGTCAATCAGAGAAAGATAATTATCATATGATCCCACTGATATGAGGATTTTTTTTTGCCGGGTGCAGAGTAAACCCTCAATAAAAGTAGGTGGTTGTCATTATTATTCCTCTCGTTGCTTCCAGATCATTCCCTCTTTAAGTTTACCAGCATAGGTTTCTTCTGCTTGAAGCTGAAACACCCTGTTGATACCCCTGCCTCTTTCCTTTGAGCAGAGGGAGTGTGGTTAGCTAAGCAAGAATGACATCCTGGGGGGAGGTGGATTTCTCCAGACAGAGGAGGTTCCCACAGACATTAGGAGTGAGAAAGAGGACAGGAGGGAGATCCAGACACACTCCCATGGCTCCCACAAGGACAAGTGAGACACTCTCCATCCTCTCCTGGACCAGAAGGCTCACTGGACCATCATGTGCCTGGGCTCCCGAGGACATGCCCAGTCTAGGGCAGTGCTACCAGCCCGGCTGCCCACTGGAATCATCTGGGCAGCTGTGGGGCATTCTGGTGCCTGCATCCAGCCTTGACTTCAGATCCTGACTTCAAAAGTTTGGGGGGATGTCCATGGCAGAGGGATTTTTAAAAGCTCCCCAGGGAGAAACAAACCCAGGGTTTCAGAGGGGATGGGGGTGGGGGGATGGGGTAGCCGGGTGATGGGTATTAAGGAGGGCATGTGTTGTCATGAGCACTGGGTGTTATTCGCAACTAATGAATCATTGAGCACTGTATCAAAAACCAATGATGTACTACACAGTGGCTAACTGAACATAATAAAAAAAATTTAAAAAAAAAAAAAAAAAAAAGAATATGACTCTAAAAATGAAAAATAAAAATGTTTTTTTAAAAAAGGGATTGATAAGATGTTGGTTGAAAAAGGGAAAAAGAAAAATCCAAAAAAAAAAAAAAGAAAAGTTAAAAAAAAATTAACTTTGAAAGACTAAAGAATCATGGTAAAGAAAACCATGGATTCTATGTGCATTTTTCCCTAGCACTGGAGTTCTGCTGTTCTCATTGATCGCTAAACTTGGTCTTGGCTGGCTGTTCTCACTGATCTGGGGGAGGGGCCTGTTGCCTTGGTTCCCAAATGTCTTTGCTGGAGGTAGAATTGCCCCACCCTTGCCAGGCCCAGGCTAAGTAATCTGCTCGGGTTTGCTCTCGGGAGCTTTTGTTCCCTGCAAGCTTTCAGTACAGCTTTGGAGGCTGAGAGTGAAAATGGCGGCCTCCCAATCTCCACCGTGGAGGAGCCAAGAACTCGGGGCCCCACTCCTCAGTGCGCACCCAGAGAAAAGCAGTCAATCACTCCCATCTCCCCGGTCTCCAGCTGTACTCCGTGCTCACCCAGCCTGTGACCAAGTGTTTCCATCTCTGGCACCTGACTTGGTGTGGAGTCCAAACCCAGCAGATCCCTGCGGTGTGCTCTCGTGCTGCTCCTCTCAGGGGAGGAAGTAGAGTCTCCCCAGATCTGCCACTTGTTGGGTCCCTGCTGGAGGAGAAGTGGCCCGACTGTGCTGCAGATCACGATATGGCAACCCCGAGCTGAGAGCCCGCGCCTGGGCTCTGTCTCTGCAGCTGACTTTCCCGCTCTGATACCTCAGAGCTCTGCTGCACTCAGGCACCCCTGGCCTTTCTCTGACCCCGAGGGTCCTAAGACCACACTGTCCCAGTAAGGGTTCCACCCCCCGCTTAGCCACTGTAGCGACATCCCTCAGCGGAGCAGACTTCTAAAAGTTCCGATTTTGTGCCCCACGGCTCTATCACCTGCCAGAAGCGGCCGACAGAGGCCCCCTCCCCCGCCGTCTATCCTCCCGAATATCGCCTTGGATTCACTTCTCTGCATGTCCTACCTTCCAGAAAGTGGTCGTTTTTCTGTTCAGAGAGTTGTTGCTATTCTTTTCTTCAATCTCCTGTTGAGTTTGTAGGTGTTCAGAATGGTTTGATCCCTATCCAGATGAATTCCTGAGACCAGATGAAATCCAGGTCTCCTACTCCTCCGCCATCTTGCTCCACCCCCCTGCTTATACTCTTAATGCCATACAGTTTGAAACTATGAGGCTTTAACTTCTTTTCTTGTTAAAATATTTCATATGTCCAAAAGAAGTTTTCTGCTTATCACATACCTTAATAAGTAGAACATTAATAGTACTATTGAACATCACTTCTGAATTTTCTTTTATTTCCCTTCTATTTTATATTTACTACATTAGTTTTATGTATCTTTTGGAAATTTGATATAAATGTGTTGTACTGGATATATTTTTCTCCATTTGTTTCTTTCATCCCTTGTCTTTAAATGTATTGTACATATCTTCTAGTTTGAGGCTCACATTTTGACTGTTGTCATGGTAATTTTCAAAGAACACAAGTTCTTAATTTTATTATAGTTGCAGTTACCATTTTTTCCTTTTATAAATCATGTTGTGTGTATCTTAATAAGTACTTTTTTTTTTTAATCTCAGGGAAGAAAATATATCTGCCTACGTTTACTTTAATAATCTTATTTTTCAAATTTTAATTTTGTAATCTATCTGGAATTGCTTGCTTGTATTATGTGTGGTAGGGATTTTTTTTCCATATTAACCAATTTTACTTGCACCATTATTGAATTTACTGAACACTATATTCTTTCCCTAAATATCTACCCCATCATTTTTGCTTATGTAAAGTTTCTCATATACTCATGGGTTTATTTTCTCAGTTATATATTTTGTTTTATTATTTACTATTCTTTTTCTATATCAATGCCTTTAAAAACCAGTCCATGTGTCCATTAATGTTTTATAAGGGAATATCCATCTATCTTACTATGCTTCAGAGGTATATAGGTCATTCTGTGCCCTCTGCACTGTCACATAAAATTGTTTTAATCATTTTGGCAATTGCTAAATAAAATCTATTGGAATTTTGATTGGGATTGTATCTGTTGATTCATTTGTAGAGAACTATCTTTAAATTATTGAGCCTTTCTCCATGTATATGGCATGCCTCTCTATTTACTTAGATATGTTGTATGCTCTTTTTATTTTACATCTTTATTAAGGCATAATTGACATGCACTAAATTACACATGTCCAAAGTGTTCAGTATATTAACAAATATGATAAGTGTATATACAATGAAACCATGACCACAACCAAAATAATGAACATATCCATAAGCCTCAAAAGTTTCCCCATACCCCTTTCTTTCCCTTCTTCACATCTTTAATAAAGTTTTAATTTTCTCCATATAGATCCTATGCTGTTACTGTAAAACGTTTTAGTACTTTCCTGGTTTGCTTTTTATTCACTCTATAATTTGGACATAATAGTGTTTTTATCATCATCATCATCATTAAAATATTTAATAATAGATTTTACTTCCATATTTTGTTTTCCTTTTTTTTTTAAGATTTTATTTATTTGACAGAGAGAGAGAGCACAAGCAGGGGCAGTGGCAGGCAGAGGGAGAGGGAAAAGCAGGCTCCCCCACAGAGCAGGGAGCCAATGCTGGGCTGGATCCCAGGACCCTGGGATCATGACCCAAGCCAAAGGCAGTCGCTTAACTGACTGAGCCACCTAGGCACCCCTAATTTTCAGTTTCTTGCTCTTTATTCCCTCTTTAGCATAGTCCTCCATTCTGAAATTAGTTTAATTCTTCTCTAAGACCATAATTTTAGAAATTTCTTTTGTGAAATGATGTTGATTTAATCTGAAAATATTTTTATTTTGCCCTTGTCCTTAAAGATAGTTTTTGCTGGGTGTTCAAGTCTTATTTAATACCTATTGCCCTCATCATTTTCAATGTACTATTCCATTGTCTCTAATTTCCATGTTGCTATGTAGAAGTCTGCTCTTACTCCAACGGTTTTCCATTTAGACAATGTGCCTTCTCTCTCTTTTTTTAATTTGTCATTAGTGGCCTATATTTTTGTTATTCAGATGAGTATAGATGTGGATTTCTCTTTATTTATTCTGGTTGAGATTGTTAAGTGAATTTCATAATGAGTTTTTATAAATAAGCCTTGGAATATTTTTAGTTTTTTATTCTATGAATATTTATTCTCCTGTGTTTTCTTTATTGTCCTTTTCTAGAATGCCAATCAATGTGTAGCTTTTTATTGTATGCTATATACACTGTAGTGAATTTAAAAAAAATAATAATTTTTCATCTCTCTGACTCCTTGAACTGCATTCTTTATTTCTTCTAGTTTACTTTTCCGTTTGTTAACATTCTCTTCAGCTGTGTTTAATCCACTTTTTAATCCCTTCAATATTTTAAAATTCAATTTATATAATTCTATTTGTTTCTTTTATAAATTAGCCTATTTACTTTATTAGTGTACTGTTTCTTTTGAGTCCATATTTTATGTTTAAATATTTTATCAGTAGTTATTTTATTTTCTCTGTTTGATATTTCTAGTATCTAAAGTCCTTAAGGTTAGGCGTATTGCTTAGTTTCCACTCATAGTTATTTACAAAGGCTCTTTTTTTCTCACATATTTGGTAATTTAATATTTTGAGCTCATCTTTGAACCTAATGTGCACAGATCCTTAGGGTTCTCAAATGAAATTTCTTTTCTTCAGAGAGAATTTGCATTAGTTTTTGCTATGATACATTAATTACAACTCCTCAGGAACAATATCATTTAATTTCCTCAGTTGGTCTTTCTCAGACCATGAAACAGTTATAAATCCTACCCAAATCCTACAGTTAGGCCTATAGATACAAGCTCTCAAAGGATGCTGCTAATGTGGGTGTTGTAGTAGTTAATTTCTACTTGGCACTAAGAAATTACAGATGGGGCTTTTGGCTCCCTGTATTATCCACAATAGATTTTCCCCTCCTAGCATATTATTTTACTAAAGATAAGACTTTATAGGTTTCTGATTTCTGTGGGGGTGGGGGTAGGATGTAGATTTATGCTCCTTTCCTCCCTGCCAGGTGGCCTAGTCTTTCACTTCTAGCATGGCATTTATTCATAAAAGCTCTAATGTTCTATATTGACATATGAGTCAGGACAGCCTATGCTGCTGAATTTGCTTACTCTGTTGCTTTCAGCTGCTCCTCCTCTTTCCCTCCTCCTTCATCTCTCTCTTTATGTCTCTCTTTCACTCGCTTGAGCTTGGGGCCTTTTCCTTTTTTTTGTAAGCTCAGCAATATGATTAAAGGTCTGTTTAATTATCTAACATCTAGGTGTTCTGAAACTAGAGGATTTTTCAAAAATATTTTATCCTCAGTACTGCCTAGATACACATTTTCTAATTATTATTAGACCATTAAAGTGCTACATTTTATAATTACTATATTTAATAGCTTCAAATATATATTTGATCAAATTATTTTCAAATGTCTATTCATAAATTTAATATCTAACCTGTGTGTACTAAAATTGCTGTTATCAATGCAGATTACATTTATCACACTTCCATCTGATATGTCTTATGCCATCCTATTTCATCCTCATTTTTATGCTTCCCAATATAAGAACATTAATTTCTGACAATTTTACGAATATTGTGATTCATGTTAAAATGTCTCCTTTGTGGTCATAGAGTTTAATTCATCCCCAAAGTTAGTTTGCCAGCCTTTGGCTTTACTTAGTAATTAGGTAGAAGGGTGAAGAAGCATTCATTGAGTAGCTCCATGATGTTATTTTATGAAACTGCTTTTTGGATTCTCTTTTATCAAACATAGTGTTCATTCTATTAAAATTAATCACTGCCATTTAAGAATTTCTTATATATTCTTTTTTAAAAGATTTTATTTATTTATTTGACAGAGAAAGAGCACAAGCAGGGGGAGTGGCAGGCAGAGGGAGAAGCAGGCTCCCCACTGAGCAGGGAGCCCCACAAGGGGCTCGATCCCAGGACCCTGGGATCATGACCTGAGCTGAAAGCAGATGCTTAACTGACTGAGCCACTCAAGTGCCCAGGAATTTCTTAAATATTCTATAAAATACACTTCAATCCATTTAATTCAGCTACCAATGCCACTGAGCAATTACCATTGGGTTAAATAGGTGCCTTCGTAGTCACCACCTGGTTTGCATTGGTGTTTAGGATAAATTCCACAGCCCATCACAGCAGGGGTCAAGGAACAGAATTTGTTCAGGATACTTAAACACACACACACACACACACACACACACACAAGATTCATCAAGAAAATAATACCTAGGTTCCTGAATCTACCTTTATCCTCATGGAAAGATATACTGGGACCCTAGGTCTCTGCTAGACACACCACATGTATACCTCCTAGGAGAGGGACCTGGATCCCCTCCAACTATACCTTTTTATACTAAAAATATGAGAAGGGGGTCTTATCAGTGGGTGAACAAAAATAATACTAGGGCACCAAGCAGTCTGAGTTAATATATCATCTCTTTAAGGACTTGTCTAGGAATGCCAGCTACCAGTCCTGGGTATGTTATAGACCCTCCTACCAAAGAAGGAAGCCACTGGTCTTTCATAGGTTTCTATTATATACTTGGAATGTGATAGTTCACCATTGTTCTTTTCAGTGATACATGGTAAAACATTACACCCTAAATATATAATATAAATCTTATTGGGAAATTTGAACTAATATTTGTTAATACCTATCACAAACTAGGCATTTAAAATATTCCATCTCATTTAACATTCATAACAATCTATAAAAGATGAGTGGCTTCCTTATATTAAGGAGATATACATTTTCTAAATGAGTTTCTGAATTTCCAAAAAGTGTCACTTAGAAAATGTGTATCAACTTAATAAGCTCACCTCTCTACAACATTTTGCATGTTTCTAAGAACTTCATATGAATTATCTATCCCATTTGATTTTCACCGTGACCATTTAAGGGCAACTAGTATTTCCTCCATTCTGTAGAGATGAAAATAAAATAAAATTACTTCCATTTTTAGTGTTTGATTGAAACTAATTGGCAGTCATGCAATAGAGAATAGCTTTATTCTCTATTACACCTCATGGTGGATAGGACATGGTTTGGAGTCATTTCCTTCTCCCAAAGTTTGATGAAGTTTCTATTTCTCCAAAATCTTGCCAAATTTCTAGAAAAAAAATATGTGCTATATCCCACATAAATAACCCCATTCCCATCATAAAGTCTTTGTAAACTATTCATTCTCTTGGAATTTTAATTAAGTGTGCCTCAAAACGATCTACCATCTGTCATACTATAATCCAAAGCCCAACTATAAAAATTGTACCAAAAATGGACATTTTATAAGAATTCATTCTTCTAGAGGCTCCAGCTTTAACCTCTATAAATGTCAGACTATGAGAGGGTTACATGTCTGTCACATTATCCTCTCCATCCCCACAAAATTGCCTTAAGTAACTTCATTTTGCACTATACCCTTGGGTTTTACTATGGGCCTGTGATTTAAGAACCAATGATATAAGAAGGCCTTCACCTTTCTTATAAAACTGTCATCCAGGACATTAGTTGTTACTTTGCTGAGTGCTGTTCATGCAGCAGTCCTCACGGCCACTGCTTCTCAGAGTTCCAAGTCAGGAAAAGATTTGTCTTTTCTGATAGGTCTCCCCTTCTTGATTAGACAATTAAAATAAAGTGTGATAGGATAAATATATTGACTTGGGAATTGATGTGTATGTGTTTTCATCCCAGCTCAGCATGACCTTAACCAAACTAACCTTTTGCAAGCCTCAGGTTCTTCTTCTGTAAAGTGCAGGTTATGAGCCTTAAATTGTAGGGTTATCCTGAGGAGTAAAGATCACAATAGGCTAGCCACAGAGTTTTACAATTGCTAGCTTTATTAAGTCTCTGCTATGTGTCAGATACTGTGTCAGTTTCCTTGCATATATGACCTCTAAATTTTTTAGTAACGCAAAATAGTTTCATTGTCTCTATTTTATAGATGACTGAACTGATATTCAGAGAATAGAAGTAACCTGTCTGAAATCATACAGTTGGTTGGTGGCTGAGCTAGAATTCAAAGTCAGGATCAGTTGATCCCTAAGTTGGTCACTTACCATGTCCCTGGACCTAGCCACAATTTTTCCCTTTGTCCTAGCTGTTGTGAAATTTGTAGCTACATTTGATGTTTAGATACTAAAATTTTCCTTAGCCAGATTTTAAAAACACACCACCATTCCTTCCCCCTGACCTATCTAATTAGCCTTGTTTTACTTTGGGATATGTGTATCATGGGGATGGCTTTCAGAGAAAAGTAATTACCGTGGTGCTTACAAAGTTTTAGGAGTAGGAAGTGAGATTGACCTAGATTTAAATCCTGGCTCTACCATATTTTATTTGGGCAAAATATTTCAGTTTTTTAAATATCAGTTTCTCATATGTAAAATCATCTGCCTCACAGATCAGGACAAATGTGATAATGTGTGTAGAGGGCCAGCACAGTAAGTGTTCAATAAATATCAGCAAGTATTATTACTATTTTATTATGTTAAATGTCTTTGGTCTCTTTCCCCTGTGCTTTTACAATAAGCCAACTCAAATCTTATCTTGAAGCAAATAAGGCAAATTTTAGATTGTCTAAATTAAACAATTATAAAATGAGTCATTTGATTTGAAAATGTGTTTAATTGGGGAAATTTGGAATGCAGGAGGAGAACTTTGATGTTCTCCTGTGAACTAGAAGACTCCACAGGTAACTAATTGCTTGAAATGGCAGATTTAAAAAGAAGAAAAGCAAAGCAAACTTTACCATATGTACTGTCTGGGTAGATGGACAAACTCTTTAACAGTGGCTGCCTCAGAGTCAAAACAGTCCACCCATAAAGGTCTCGTGGGTCTGGCAGGCCAAGATTCCACCCAAAAGTACCCATGTATTTTCAAAATCTTGGGGTTCAGCAAAGGCCACATTCATTTAATGAGAGCTAATTCCTTCCTTATTGACAATCTTTAGGCTATAAGATCTGTTTCCAAGTGATTCATGCCTACTTCATGCCAGCAACCAGCAGCAAGACCCAACATAAGAGCACAGGCTAATGTTCAAGAGGCCTGGGCCCCAGTTTTGGTTTTATCTTAACCAGCAGTGTGACCTTGACTAAGTCACTTCTTCCTGGACTTCAGATCACCACTAGTAAAATGGAGGTCATTTCTCACCTGTTTTCATGGAGATCAAATTAGGTAATGTATATGCTATTAAATCTAGCTGATCAATAAGGCTTAAGAGTGATTATTTCCCTATGAAATTGGCAAATTGCTTTTTACAAAGGACATCAGGTAATTGATATTTCATGCCTATGCCTTAGAGTTAAACCATGTGATGAATATTTGAGATATCTTCATATTAAATAAAAGATGATATTTGTTACAGTCCAAACAAATAGCAAAACAAACATAAGAAGTAAAAGGGGTTCTAATTTGAAAGCCACAGAAAGAATTTTATCAGAATTGTCTGACATTGATCTGGGCTTTTTAAATGTAAGGGACATTGTGAGAGGTGTGGGAAGGACTTGGTAAATTTCCCTGAATTTTCAATTTTACTCAAATATCTAAGTATGAATAATTTAAGATCAAAGTAAGCAAATAAATATCATGAAGCATAAATCTATATTTGCAGGAATTTTTGAGAGCTAACATGAACCTGCAAAGTAACAAGATTGTGGGAGCTGTTTGGTGCTATCCTCCAGAGTTCTCCTGGGGTTCTAGATTCAACCTCCTTTGCCCCGAGGGCTATCATTAAGACTGTAATACAGGGGCGCCTGGGTGGCTCAGTCAGTTAAGCGACTGCCTTCGGCTCAGGTCATGATCCTGGAGTCCCGGGATCGAGTCCCGCATCGGGCTCCCTGCTCGGCGGGGAGTCTGCTTCTCCCTCTGACCCTCCTCCCTCTCGTGCTCTCTGTCTCTCATTCTCTCTCGCAAATAAATAAATAAATAAATAATCTTTAAAAAAAAAAAAGAATGCAATACAATTGTGGTTTAGGAAAGATGATCAGATTTGGGGGCAGCCTGGCCAGTTTCAAGTGTTGGCCTCACCACTTGCTACTTTTGACTTTAAGTAAATGATATAACCTCTCTGTGCCTATTACCTAATGTATAAAATCAGAATAATAATACCTGCTTCTTAGGTGGTTGTGAAGATTTAATAAAAGTTATGAAGTGTTTGCCACAAGGCCTGCTACACACAAGTATAAATGCTTATTAAATACTATCTTTATTATCATTATCAATAGGGAGAAGGTTTTTGACCGGAAACTCTAGGTCACTATTCTTTCCCTTCCAGTATTCTTGAGATGAAAGGTAAAAGTTGTCTGATTATTAGGAATTATCAGGTCTCAAATAGAAACCGATGGTCCATCTGTTAGTGGAGGTGCTCTTGGAACAGTTGGTGAAAGAGACTTCAGTGAAGAGGCTATTTTACCACCAGGCAAACAAGGTAAAGGAGACCAACTGGGGGTGATAAAGCACCCAAAGGAGAGCAAGGATGAGAAGCCAGAACCCTTAGGCTGAAGAGGCAGAGGAGGAAAGGGTATTCCCAGAAACCAGTAATCTTTACAGCCCTAGAAGAAGACCACCCTATAAAAACTGACCCAAGAAGCAGCAATGAGAATAAATGCCCTGACCTGTTCTCCTCAAACCCTGTGATCTCCTACAAGTGTCTCCCATTGGCTGAACCTAAGGGAGAAAGAGGATCAAAGGAAGCTGGGTAATATAACTGAAAGGAGTCAGCCTCCTTGGGACACAGAGTGGAGAAGGATCAAAGTGACAAAAAGAGAAGAACCAATACAGACAAATATCAAAAACACCAATGACTGAAGATGGAAAAGTACTAATTTAAAAGTGAAATTTATATTGAATCCATTCCCAACCAATTAACTAATTAAGCAAGATTAGATAATTTACTTAAACATTCTAAGTCTCTGTTTCCATATCAACAAAAAGGGATAAGAATACATTCCTCAGAGGGTTCTTCTGAGAGAAGAAATAAATACAAATAACTCAGTACAATATCAGAAGTATAGTGGTTTGATAAAAATTGGCTATTATTTTTATTTTTTTTAAAGATTTTATTTATTTATTTGAGACAGAGAGAATGAGAGACAGAGAGCATGAGAGGGAGGAGGGTCAGAGGGAGAAGCAGACTCCCTGACGAGCAGGGAGCCCGATGCGGGACTCGATCCCGGGACTCCAGGATCATGACCTGAGCTGAAGGCAGTCGCTTAACCAACTGAGCCACCCAGGCGCCCAAAATTGGCTATTATGATGCTATTTGTTATTGGGTTTCTAAAGGCTTTTATAGTGCTGGCAGCTAATTTAAAGAGCTCTCCAATCTCAGGTATTCCTTTGTTAAATAAATATTGAGTGTCTATTGTGAGCATGGTGCTTCTAGATACCTGGAATATAGCAGTGAATCAAAGAAACTTGGACTTCACCATTAAAAGTTTATAGTCTAAAATCTCGGACACACAAATCTATTAAATTGTGAAATATACTATGAAAGGATCATTTTATACTAAAGCCTATCAGGATGGCTCCAATTTAGACAGGACAATCAGAAAAGGCTTCTCTAAGGAGGGACCATTGAGGGCAAGCACTACAGAATGGTGAATTTGACGGATTAGCAAGAGTAGGGAGGAGGCTGGGATTGGGGAGATTTCAAAGCAAAGATAAACATGTGCAAAGATCCTGGTGCTAGGATGAGTTTGGTTAATGTGAGGAACTGAAAGAAGACCAGCGTGAATAGCATAAGGACCAAAAGAGTGGGTGGAGAAGAGATGAGGTTGAAGAGATAGGCAAGGACCCCATCATGTAGTTCTACACTGTGGGCCACTGACAAAGAGTTGTGAATTTGGTCAATGTGAAGAGAGAAATCATGGAAGCATTTCAAGCAGGGAAGTAATATGGTCTCATTTACATAATTAAGAGCTTACCCTTGCTTTCAAGTACTGAATAGGTTGGAAAGAGGCAAAAAATAAAAATAGGGACCCATTAGGATGCCATTTAAGTGGACAAGACGGAGATTATGGTGGCTTTGTCCAGGTTGGCAGTAATGAAGTTATTTTACATTTGGCAAAAACCTGTTTTCTAAAAAGAGGGTAACACAACTGCATCATGGGTTATTGCAAAAATTGTATAAGATGTATGCAAACATATGCCAAAATCCCAAGTATATAGTAAGTACTTAAAAAAGGTCAGACCCCTGTCTTCATATATATGAGACTGTTGGCTTCTTGAGGGTAGATATTTGTATGAACTTATTTGCATCCCAGACTTCTCTGGCAGTGCTTTTAGAACTATGGCATATTGCATAGTGGCAAAATATTAAACTTTTGGAAAGAACATTAGAAGTCAGAAAAAGCTTACCAAACACTCTTAACTTCCAGAATCTCAATTTGAATTTCTCCTGTTCCCTCTTTAAACTTAGATACCATAACTCCAACGGGTCCTTAGAGGCTGCTTTGTGGATTGCTCAAGGCCATCCAAAATCCAATTTTGTTGTTGTTGGAATGCAACATCATCTTGGTCTTAACAGAATTATCCTTTAAGAACTGCAGAGTGCTTTTCAAATGAAGATGCATCCTCCTAATGAACTAGAAGGAAAAATGAAGGAACTGGATGATTTATCTATCTGCTTGCAGTAGGAGAGTGAATTGGCAAGTTGCTAGAGGATGAAATACCAGAGTCTCTACCCCATCCTGCCAGCATTCTGTATTGTAAAACTTAGCTTTCTTTTTCTTCAGAATTTCTTGGAATTGTGTCAGGCCAAAAAAAAAAAAAAAATGCACCGATCCTTGGCTTTGGGGTACTTCATAACAAGGCTATAAAGCAGCCATGAATCTGGGAATCCATACACAATGATGTCCTTTTGAATGGCATTGGCATTGAAAGGTATCAGGAGTGTTTTACTTTAATGAGGAACTTGCATTTGCCTGTAAATTATTTCATCAAACTGTGCATTTTAAAGCAATTGATAATCCTAAGGAAGCATTACCATAAGCAACGCATTTTGAGTTACTAGCATGTCAAGCAAGAAAATAAATATCAGACCAATAACAAGTCAGAAAAATACTGTTTCTGAGAGGGAGATGAAAAGATTTTTCTGATTGGATATAATACAGTGGAATTACTTGTTGTACTGTGGTATGATACTAAAGTCAGTATGTTAGGTCCAATTTGGGTATAATCCAGACTCTTTTTGAAAACAATTGCCCATGAAGCACTGTATGCATGGTTTAGGGATGAACCCTGAGCAGAACAAATGGAAGGCTGCATGCCTATTTCTGATGTTCTGCCTTTAAACTAAATGAATAGAAGACCGGTGGAGAATTGTTCAGTAGTGCTGATTGCCTGCAGGGTTTGTGTACTCCTTGATAATATAAGGCTGTATAAAAATCACAGTGTTCATAGCAGTTTTTTATTGTGAGGATTAAATGAGAGTAGAAAACAATCTTGGGCTGGGGTTCAGTCCAAAGGCCACACAGGGTATACAAGCTATGACTAGTCTTTTCCTATCCCATCACTCTCAAGATTAGAGATATACCACATAAATCAATTTATCAATCAACAAATAATGATTTATTTAGTGTCAGTTCTGTGCTTAATCCCAATTTAGGTGCAGTGAAATTGACAGGAGGACAAAACCAAAACCAAAATATAATAGTTGGCTCATGATATAAATTTACTAAAATTTGCTGAGTTTATGAATGACTAAATAAATGAAAGACATAATTTCATTGCCTGCCTGGAAAATGTTTATGCCTTAACAAAAACCTCGATTTAGGCTTCCCTTTCCCTATAAAATTTTTGCTAGTCTACTTCCATTCCAGACGTCTTGCAGGACTTACAAGACTATATGACTCTACTAACTGATGCCTACTTAAAAAAAAAAAATCTCTCCAGGGGTGCCTAGATGATAGTCAATTAAGCAACCAACTTTGATTTCAGCTCAGGTCAGAATCTCAGGGTCATGGGATCTAGCCTAGGATCCCAGGATCAGGCTCCATGCTCAGCAGGGAGTCTGCTTCTCTCACTCTCTCTCCCTCTACCCCTTCCCCTACTTATGCTCTCTCTCTAAAAATGAATAAATAAACTTTTTAAAAAGTCCTTCTACATATCACATTTTATACTAATTAGCTATATACATGTCTGTCTTCCAGATTGTAAGATATTCACTGGTAGAAACCACTTCTCATTCATTTTTATATCCATTCTTAACACATAATTAGAACATAATAGGTGCTTCACCAACTTATTAATTCATTGATAAATTTATATACTGATGTATTAATTGAGAATCTATTATATATGGGCCACTTTGCTAATCACTGATAAGGTATCTATCACTGTCCCCAACACTATAGCTACTTAATATGACTTGCTGCTATTAATGCACTGAAGAATATAATATGCACTTATTATTTCAACCCACTGAGAGAAAAATAAACTATAAGTGTACAACTGATAGCTTGCTGGGGTTAGAAGTGAGATTTCTTAAAAGACAAATTAAAAAAGGATTGCTCACTTATTCTTTTTGTTTCACTAAAATCTTAACTCTTATTCAGGTATTCTATTAAGTCTATAGATAATAATGATCAAGTCAGTCCTTCTATCTTGAAAATTCAAGGAAAAGACCATAGGTTGATTGAAATCCGGTCTAGAATGTTGCCTCTATACTGGAAGGCAGTATGCAAAGTGTCAGGAAAATGGAGTTAGCACATAGTAGGCTCTCAGTAAACTTTAACTATCATTACTAGCTATACATATTTAACAGTGACTTTTAAAGGACCCAGAAGATTCTGATATTCCTAGAGTTCCTCCTGGTGCTAACTAGGATGCTGTTACACTTTATCAACCCTACCAATCTACTTTTTAATTAAAATTTTAATTTCCAAATGGCTGTATAATCTCTTAAAACTACCTATAAATCTACAAAGAGATAACATGTACACCTTACCTATTTCCTCTTAGCTATTTTCCTTTATTATCATAATTCTCTATATTATCTTGCAAAAATATAGTAAAATGCCACAACAATGACACTGATATCAAGATACAGTCCCATCATCACAAAGATCCCTCATAGTTGCTTTTCTAAGCATACCCACTCTCCTACCCCACACCACCCCTCCAGCCCTGATCCCGGTCAGCCATCAAACTGTTAATCCATTTCTAAAATTATGTCATTTCAAGCATGATATATAATTGGAATCATATAGTATGTAATCTTTGGAATTGACTTATTTCACTTAGCATAATTTCCTGGATATTCTTCCAAGTTGTATCCTGTATCCCTAGTCAGTCTCTCACTGATCAGTAGTAGTCCATGGTGTAGATGCACTGTGTGTTGCCTAGCCACTTAACCCTTGAAAGACATTTGGGTGTTTCCAGATGGAGGCCATTAAAAATAAAACTGCTATGAACATTTGTGTACAGGTTTTTTGTTTTGTTTTGTTTTTTTAATGTGAACTAAAGGTTTCATTTCTTTGGGGAAAATATCCAAAAGTTCATTTGTGGGGTCATATGGTAGTTGCATGCTTAGTTTTATGAACATTTTTAAACTATTTTTGAAATGCTCATACAATTTCAATAATCTTCCCATTAACGTATGAGTGATCTAGTTTTTCCACATCCTTTTAGCATTTGTGGCTATTACTATTTTTTTTTATTTTAATCATTCTGATATGTATATAGTGTTTTTGGGTTTTTTTTAAGATTTTATTTATTTGAGAGACAGACTGAACAAGAGAGAGAACAGAAGCAGGGGGAGTGGCAGAGGGAGAGGGAGAAGCAGGCTCCCCACTGAGCAGGGAGCCTGATGCGGGGCTTGATCCCAGGTATCAGACGCTTAACCAACTGAGCCACCTAGGCACTCGCGATATGTAGTGGTTTTAATTGGCATTTCCCTAATGGCTAATGAAGTGGAACATCTTTTCATGTGCTTATTTGTTATCTGTATATTCTGTATATTATCTTCAGTGAAATGGTTGATCACTTCCCTTGCACATTTTCTAATTGTATTGCTTGTTTATTGTTGAGTTTTAATGTTCTACCTGAGTCCTTTGACACATATATGACTTGCAATTTTTTTCCAGTCTGTAGCTTGTCTTTTCATCCCTTTAACAAGATTTTCCTTAGAGCAAAAGTTTTTACTTTTGATTATGTCTGATTTGTCAGTTTTTCTTGTTGTCAAGTCTAAAATCTCTTTGCCTAGACCTAGATACTAAAACTTTTCTATTTTTTTTCTAGAAGTTTTATGTTTTACATTTAAGTCCATGGCCCATTTTGGGTTAAATTTTGCATAAGATATGTTACAGTTGAGCTTCATTTTACCCCCAGTGTATAATTCCTCCAGCACCATTTGTTAAAAAGATTTCTTTTCCTCTATTGAATTGATTTTGCATCTTCATCAAAAAACAGTAGGGAATATTTTTTGTAAGTCTTCTTTCTTCATTCTCTATCCTGTTATACTGATGTATGTGTCTGTCCCTCCTCCAGAACTACATGGTTTACATAATTATAATGATATGTTAAGCCTTAATATTTGAGAGAATGATTCCTACTTTATTCTTCTTTTTCTTTTTTATCATTTTTTTAATGTTATGTTAGTTACCATACAGTACATCATTAGTTTTTGATGTAGTGTTCCATGATTCATTGTTTGCGTATAACACCCAGTGCTCCATGCAATTCGTGCCCTCCGTAATACCCATCACCGGGCTCCCCCATCCCCCCCACCCCCCTCCCCTCTAAAACCCTCAGTTTGATTCCCAGAGTCCATAATCTCTCATGGTTCATCTCCTCCTCTGATTTCCCCCACTTCATTTTTCTCTTCCTTCTCCTAATGTCCTCCCGTGCTATTCCTTATATTCCACAAATAAGTGAAACTATATGATAATTATCTTCTTTATCCATTTGTCTGTTGAAGGGCATCTCGGCTTTTTCCACAGTTGGGCTATTGTGGACATTGTTGCTATGAACATTGGGGTGCATGTGGTCCTCCTTTTCACTGCATCTGTGTCTTTGGGGTAAATACCCAGTAGTGCAATTACACTACTGGGTATTCTTCTTTTTCAAGATTATGTTAGGTAATTTAGAACTTATTTCTTTTTATATGACTTTTAGAATAAGCCACCTATGTGTACAAGGAAACACAAAACAAAAAAATGCAAATCAAAACATAATGACATATTGATCAGGATTGCATTAAGCCTGTAGATAATTTAGGGAGAATTAGAATCTTTACTATGTTGAGTCTTCAATTCTTACACACAGTATGTTTTCTCCCTGTTTTCTATCAGCAGTATTTTAGAATTTTCAGTATATAGCTCCTACATATATTTAGTTAGATTATACCTAAGTACTTAATTTTCTTTTGATTGATCATAAGTGGTACTGTGTTGTAAATTTTAGTTTTGGCATGTTCGTTCTTAGTATATAGAAATGCAATTGATTTTGTGTGTGTGTGTTATCTTGTATCCTGAAACCTTGCTGAAACCACTTTTTTTGGAGTGTTTTTGTAGATCTCCTGTGTTTTTTTTACATCGACAATCATGCCATTTGTAAACTGGGATCATTTTATTACTCTCTCTCTAATCTGCCTGCCTTTTATTTTTCTTGCCTTACTATACTGGTTAGAATTCCCAATACTATGTAGAAGGAGTGGTGACAGTGAATATCCTTGCCTTATTCCCAATCTTAGAGGAAAAGCATTTAGTCTTTCATCATTAAGTATGGTTTTAGCTGTAGGCTTTTTGTGGATATTTTTTATCAAATTCAAGAAGTTCTCCTCTACTGCAAGTTTTCTAAGAATTTTTACAATAAATAGTTATTGGGTTTTATCAAATGTATTTTCTATATCAACTGATATAATTACATGATTTTCTTTCTTTAACCTGTTGCTATGGTAGGTTATATTGATTTTTAAATTTTATATAAGCCTTACATATGTGGAATAAATCCCTTTTGGCTGTGTATAAAGTATATAATTACTTTTATACTTTATTGGAGTTGATTGGCTAATATTTCGTTGAGGGATTTTATATCTCAGTTTATAAAAGATTATTCCATAGCTTTCTTTTTTTGTACTGTCTTTTTCTGGTTTTGGCCAAGGTAACAGTGGCTTTATAAAATGAGTTCAGAAGTGTTTCTCCTTTTCCATTTTCTTGAAGAGATTGAATAAAATTGGTATTAATTCTTTTTTAAATGCTTGGTAAAATTTTTCAGTGATTCTATTTGGGGTTTTTTTTTTTTTTTTTTTTTTTTGTGAGGGATGCTTATGTATTGAATGGAGCACTGGGTGTTATACGCAAACAATGAATCATGGAACACTACATCAAAAACTAATGATGTAGGGGCGCCTGGGTGGCTCAGTTGCTAAGCGTCTGCCTTTGGCTCAGGTCATGATCCCAGGGTCCTGGGATTGAGCCCCGCATAGGGTTCCCTGCTCTGAGGGAAGCCTGCTTCTCCCTCTCCCACTCCCCCTGCTTGTGTTCCCTCTCTCGCTGTCTCTCTCTCTCTCTCTGTCAAAATAAATAAATAAAATCTTAAAAAAAAAGGCTAATCATGTAATGTATGGTGATTAACATAATAAAAAGATTATTAATTCAATTACTTTATTGTCATAGAGCCATTGCGGAAAGGTTATCTATTTCAATTTAATTTGGTTGAGTTTTCGATAGTTTGTTTTGAAAAATTGGTCAATTAAGTTGTTGAATTTATGAGCATAAATTTGTTCATAGTGGCTGCAGGATCTCTAGTGTATCCCCTATTTCTTTCCTGATATTAGTAGTTTGTGTCTTCTCTCTTTCAGTCTTGCTAAAGGTTTATCAACTTATTTATTCTTTTTCAAAGAAAAATCTTTTGGTTTTATTAATTTTTCTCTATTGTTTTCCTATTTTCAATTTCACTGGTACTGCTCTTATTGTTACTATTTCCATGCTTTTGCTTATTTTGGCTTTATTTTGGTCTTCTTTTTCTATTTTCTTGAGATACCCGGGACATTTATGAGAATGGAAAGTGTTGCCATGAATAATTTCTCTCAGAGAGTAGGTGTAAACTGGGGTTTTCTGGGAGAATTAGAAAGTGTTGTCATCCTAATGGTAACCTCTAAGCAGTGAGGCTGTAGGAATTATATCCATGACCTCCTCATGTGCATCACAAAGATTCCAGCCTTTGATGTTTTA
The DNA here is from genome assembly GCF_002201575.2 of Neomonachus schauinslandi. Lineage (NCBI taxonomy): Eukaryota > Metazoa > Chordata > Mammalia > Carnivora > Phocidae > Neomonachus > Neomonachus schauinslandi. The sequence goes on along the minus strand of NC_058413.1, from coordinate 59,913,631 downwards.
TCTGCACTGGGCCTCTCACTTCTTGCTTTGGGTCACTCATTACTAATCACAAAGAGCACAGAATATTTCCTGTCAAGTTCTATATTGTTGTCACTCTCATAGCATGAGCTGGTCTTCATTGTTTTCTCTGGCACCAGGAGACATCTGCTAACTCTTACAATGTTTCAGAGATAGTAGCTTACTTACCTGGTACACTCTATGTGCCAGACCCTACTGTTGGGCATTTTCAAATCTATCACTAACTCCTTGTAACAATATTATGAAGTAAATATCAAAATCTACATTTTGGAGAAAAGGAAATCGAGGCTTACTAAGGTTAAATCACTTGACTGGGATGCATGCAATGAGTGGAAGAGACAGGAGTTGAGATGAGAGATGCCTGCCTCTTTAATATTATGTAGCTATCCAGTGCAAACTGTCTATATCAATACCTGCTGGTTGTCTGTTGTACTAATGAGGAAGAGTGCTCTGTTGATGTAATCAGATCTGAATTTTATAGGAGGCTCCTATGTATATTTGATTTTGAATGAGATATGGTGATGTCAGAGTAGTGTATGTGGTTGTTTTGATGGAAGAAAATAATAAATACATTTAAATTGCTTTAGGAAAAGATGGGATTTGTTAAATGTCTTTTGTGCAGTCACAAGATGAAGATATGATGAAATAATATTCAAGCTACATTACCCCAGGAGAGGGAATTGGCAGTGTCCTAAACAATCAATTTCTTAAGTGGAAAATATCACAAGCATACATTTGCTATCTTTAATCAAGTATTACAGACACACAGGACAATAGGTAATAGGTGTGATCAATGGGATATATGGACAAAATTTGGGAGTTGAAATATAATGGAGATAATCAGCAAAACTCACTAGAAAATGAAGTGAAAACTTTTCATATGTGATTATATTCAGACTCCCACCAAATCCATCCAGCTTCTTTTCATCTGCTTTAAGGCAAAACAAGTTATTTATTTTCCTTTCTTCCATTCAAGCTAAGATATAAAAGAAATTCATTCACTCACTCACTCATTCATTTAAGAAAACATTATTCCACAGCCTTAACTAAGAAGTGAACTCTGTTGATCATTCTTTAAGTGTATAGAATTTTATGATTCATCAATAAAAAGGCAAATAACCTAATTTTAAAATGAGTGAATGACTTAAACATTTCTCCAAAGAAGATATATAGATAGATGGTTAATAAACACATAAAAAGATGTTCAACATCACTATTCATTAAAGAAATGCACATCAAAACCACAGTGAGATACCTCTTCACATTCAGTAAGCATTAAATAATACATTGGTAAAATTATAGAGAAACTGGGACCTTTGTGCATTGCTGGCAGGAACAGAAAATGATGCAGCCACTGTGGAAAATAATATGGTTTCTCTAAAAAATTAAAAATAGAATTAGCATATGATACAGCAACTCAACTATTGGCTGTATAGCCAAAAGAATTGAAAGCAGTGATTCAGATATTGTACACTAAATAAAGTTCATAGCAACAATATTCACAAAAGCCAGAAGTAGAATAAAAACAAATATCCATTGATGCATGAATATGTATATATATGTATTATGTGTGTATAAATGTGACTATATATAACATATATTACATACATTATAGATAGGTATAATGTATTTATACACCTACATTTACCTAGAGTAATCAAATTCATAGAGACAGAAAATAAAATGCTGGTTGTCAAGAGCTGGAAAAAGAACAAAAAGGGGAAGTTACTGTTTAATATTTGCAAGTTTCAGTTTGAGAAGATGAAAAATTCTGGAGATGAATAATGGTAATAGTTGCACAACAATGTGAACGTTATTACTGCCACCAAACCATACACCTAAAAATGGTAAAAATGGTAAATTTTATGTATATTTTACCATATAAAAAATTAACGTCTTATGTATGTAGAACCGTCCCCTAATTCTCCATAGGACAAAATCAACTCATCAAAGCAACGTAGTATTACTAATGTTTCATATATTTTCTGAAAATGATCTAAAAATTCTGTTCAATTTTTTATTATGTTATTTTTATGATGTTATTTATTACTTTAGTTATTATGTTTGTATACTTGCTTCCCTCCATTACAAACACTGTTATTAAAAATAGTATGGATTATTATTGAAGGAGATAACATGAGATATAAAAAAATAGTTCACATGTATTGAGCCCTTACCACATACCAGATACCATATTGTTTTTCATAGATTACTTCATTTATTCGCCACCACAGTTCTAGGTATTGTCATATTTGTCATTGTACCAGTCAGCAAATTAAGACACTAAATGTTTTTTTTTTTTTAATTTTATTATGTTATGTTAGCCACCATATAGTACATCATTGGTTTTTGATGTGGTGATCCATGATCCATTGTTTTCGTATAACACCCAGTGCTCCATGCAGTATGTGCCCTCCTTAATACCCATCACTGGGCTAACCAATCCCCCCTCCCTCTCCCCTCTAAAACCCTGTTTGTTTCTCAGAGTCCATAGTCTCTCATGGTTCATCTCTCCCTCCAATTCCGCCCCCCCATTTTTCCCTTCCTTCTCCTAATGTCCTCCATGCTATTCCTTGTGTTCCACAAATAAGTGAAACCATATGATAATTGACTTTCTCTGCTTGACTTATTTTACTTAGCATAATCTCCTCCAGTCCCATCCATGTTGATGTAAAAGTTGGGTATTCATCCTTTCTGATGACTGAGTAATATTCTATTGTATATATGGACCACATCTTCTTTATCCATTCCTCTGTTGAAGGGCATCTCGGCTCTTTCCACAGTTTGGCTATTGTGGACATTGCTGCTATGAACATTGGGGTGCATATGGCCCTTCTTTTCACTATATCTGTGTCTTTGGGGTAAATACCCAGTAGTGCAATTGCTGGGTCATAGGGTAACTCTATTTTTAAATTTTTGAAGACACTAAATGTTTTAATAAATTGTCTGAAGACACAAAGCCAGTATAAAGAGGGTCAAGGATTTGAATCCAGGTAGTAGAACTCTAGAAACATGACTTTTTTTATTAGTTATTTGGTTAGTTAGATCATTAATCTTGATCTTGTTGGGCTTTTGTATTTTCATTGGTGACTTTGTAAAAACTTTTATATCTTTAAGCATGTGCCAACCCTGTGATGAGCACTTCCATTCTTTTCCTTGAGCTTCAGATGCACAAGTTCCATCAAGTTGGAAACTTGGCCCTGTTTGCCTCTGTTTAAAACAATAGCTAGTACATGGATATGTGTTCAATAACTTTAAATAATGAGTAACACAGAAGACACAATGAATAGGAAATAAAATCATTTTTCTGGGTCTGTGGCCAGAAACCATTCTTCCCTCTCTCCCTTATATGTCAAGGAGCCATTGGAGCACAATGCCATCAAGTTGCTATTCAGACAAATAGATGCAGACTAATAAATACTAATTCTGAGTTACCTCAGATTTCCTATTTTCTGATGGTTCTGTTTTGATGTCAACACTGGAATGGGTTAGCCTCACTTTAGGATGGGGTATGGGGTAACTTTGCCCTCCACACTGATGTAAGAAAGAAACCTGATGAGAATATGATTCCTTTGTATTATTCAGGGAGGTGCTATATAAAACTTTACACACAAGCATTCCTTTTAATTTGATTTGAATACTAAATTTTTAATTAGTGTTATACTTCTACCTCTAAAATAAAACTTAGCAAGGACTGCATGGTTCTGAGGGAAAAAAAAATCCTGAAATTTTCCTCCAAAGCATTTCTTAACAACAACAACAACAACAACAACAACATAACTTGGGGAGGTGCGGTTTAAAAAAATAATAATTTGTGGATCAAAGGGAAACCTCATGGATCTTGGCCTTTGGATCTTGGTGTAGTTTTTTTTTTTTTTAATTTTTTATTGTTATGTTAATCCCCATACATTACATCATTAGTTTTAGATATAGTGTTTCATGATTCATTGTTTGTGCATAACACCCAGTGCTCCAAGCAGAATGTGCCCTACTCAATACGCATCACCAGGCTAACCCATCCTCCCACCCACCTCCCCTCTAGATCCCTCAATTTGTTTTTCAGAGTCCATCATCTCTCATGGTTTGTCTAAACCTCCGATTTCCCCACCTTCATTCTTCCCCTCCTGCTATCTTCTTCTTTTTTTTTTTCTTAACATATATTGCATTATTTGTTTCAGAAGTACAGAGCTGAGATTCAACAGTCTTGCACAATTCACAGCGCTTACCATAGCACATACCCTCCCCAGTGTCTATCACCCAGTCACCCCATCCCTCCCACCCCACCCCCCACTCCAGCAACGCTCAGTTTGTTTCCTGTGATTAAGAATTCCTCATATCAGTGAGGTCATATGATACATGTCTTATTCTGTTTGACTTATTTCACTCAGCATAATACCCTCCAGTTCCATCCACATCTTTGCAAATGGCAAGATCTCATTCCTTTTGATGGCTGCATAATATTCCATTGTATATATATACCACCTCTTCTTTATCCATTCATCTGTCGATGGACATCTGGGCTCTTTCCACAGTTTGGCTATTGTGGACATTCCTGCTATAAACATTGGGGTGCATGTACCCTTTCGGATCCCTACTTTTGTATCTTTGGGGTAAATACCGAGTAGTGCAATTGCTGAATCATAGGGTAGCTCTATTTTCAACTTTTTAGGGAACTTCCATACTGTTTTCCAGAGTGGCTGCACCAGCTTGCATTCCCACCAACAGTGTAGGAGGGTTCCCCTTTCTCCTCATCCCCACCAACATCTGTCATTTCCTGACTTGTTAATTTTAGCCATTCTGATGGTGTGAGGTGGTATCTCATTGAGGTTTTGATTTGGATTTCCCTGATGCTGAGTGATGTTGAGTACTTTTTCATGTGTCTACTGGCCATTTGGATGTCTCCTTTGGAAAAATGTCTGTTCATGTCTTCTGACATGACTGGATTCTTTGTTCTTTGGCTGTTGAGTTTGATGAGTTCTTTATAGATTTCGGATACTAGTCCTTTATCTGATATGTCATTTGCAAATATCTTCTCCCATTCTGTTGGTTGTCTTTTGGTTTTGTTGACTGTTTCCTTTGCTTTGCAAAAGCTTTTTATCTTGATGAAGTCCCAATAGTTCATTTTTGCCCTTGCTTCCCTTGCCTTTGGCGATGTTTCCTGGAAGAAGTTGCTACAGCTGAGGTCGAAGATGTTGCTGCCTATGTTCTCCTTTAGGATTTTGATGGACTTCTGTCTCACAGTTAGGTCTTTCAACCACTTTGAGTCTATTTTTGTGTGTGGTGTAAGGAAATGGTCCAGTTTCATTCTTCTGCATGTGGCTATCCAATTTTCCCAACACCATTTGTGGAAGAGACTGTCTTTTTTTCCATTGGACATTCTTTCCTGCTTGGTCAAATATTAGTTGACCATAGAGTTGAGGGTCCATTTCGGGGCTCTCTATTCTGTTCCATTGATCTATGTGTCTGTTTTTGTGCCAGTACCATACTGTCTTGATGATGACAGCTTTGTAATAGAGCTGGAAGTCTGGAATTGTGATGCCGCCAGCTTTGCTTTTCTTTTTCAACACTCCTCTGACTATTCGGGGTCTTTCCTGGTTCCATACAAATTTTAGGATTATTTGTTCCATTTCTTTGAAAACAGTGGATGGTATTTTGATGGGGATTGCATTGAATGTAGATTGCTCTAGGTAGCATTGACATCTTCACAATATTTGTTCTTCCAATCCATGAGCATGGAACTTTTCTCCATTTCTTTGTGTCTTCCTCAATTTCTTTCATGAGTATTTTATAGTTTTCTGAGTACAGATCTTTTGCCTCTTTGGTTAGAGTTATTCCTAGGTATCTTATGGTTTTGGGTGCAATTGTAAATGGGATCAATTCCTGAATTTCTCTTTCTTCTTTCTTGTTGTTGCTGTATAGGAATGCCACTGATTTCTGTGCATTGATTTTATATCCTGCCACTTGACTGAATTCCTGTATGAGTTCTAGCAGTTTTGGGGTGGAGTCTTCTGCGTTTTCCACATAAAGTACCATATCATCTGCAAAGAGTGAGAGTTTCACTTCTCTGCCAATTTGGATGCCTTTTCTTTCTTTTTGTTGTCTGATTGCTGTGGCTAGAACTTCTAATACTATGTTGAATAGCAGTGGTGATAGTGGACATCCCTGCCACGTTCCTGACCTTAGGGGGACAGCTCTCAGTTTTCCCCATTGAGAATGATATTCACTGTAGGTTTTTCATAGATGGCTTTTATGATATTGAGGTATGTACCCTCTATCCCTACACTATGAAAAGTTTTGATCAAGAAAGGATGCTGTACTTTGTCAAATGCTTTTTCTGCATCTATTGAGAGGATCATATGATTCTTGTTCTTTCTTTTGTTAATGTATTGTATCACATTGATTGATTTGCAGATGTTGAACCAACCTTGCAGCCCAGGGATAAATCCCACTTGCTCATGGTGAATAATCCTTTTGGTGTGCTGTTGGATCCTATTGGCTAGTATTTTGGTGAGAATTTTTGCATCCATGTTCATCAAGGATATTGGTCTGTAATTCTCCTTTTTGATGGGGTCTTTGTCTGGTTTTGGGATCAAGGTAATGGTGGCCTCATAAAACAAGTTTGGAAGTTTTCCTTCCATTTCTGTTTTTTGGAACAGTTTCAGAAAAATAGGTATGAATTCTTCTTGAAATGTTTGGTAGAATTCCCCTGGGAAACCATCTGGACCTGGGCTTTTGTTTGTTGGGAGATTTTTGATGACTGCTTCAATTTCCTTAGTGTTTATAGGTCTGTTCAGGTTTTCTAATTCTTCCTGGTTCAGTTTTGGTAGTTGATACATCTCTAGGAATGCATCCATTTCTTCCAGGTTATCTAATTTGCTCGCATAGAGTTGCTCATAATATGTTCTTATAATTGTTTGTATTTCTTTGGTGTTGGTTGTGATCTCTCCTCTTTCCTTCATGATTTTGTTGATTTGGGTCATTTCTCTTTTCTTTTTGATAAGTCTGGCCAGGGGTTTATCAATCTTATTCTTTCAAAGAATCAGCTCCTAGTTTCATTGATCTGTTCTACTGTTCTTTTGGTTTCTATTTCCTTAATTTCTGCTCTGATCTTTATTATTTCTCTTCTCCTGCTGGGTTTAGGCTTTATTTGCTGTTCTTTCTCCAGCTCCTTTAGGTGTAGGGTTAGGTTGTGTACTTGAGACCTTTCTTCTTTCTTGAGAAAGGCTTGTATTGCTATATACTTTCCTCTTAGGACTGCCTTTGCTGCATCCCAAAGATTTTGAACAGTTGTGTTTTCATTTTCATTGGTTTCCATGTTTTTTTTTAATTCTTCTTTAATTTCCTGGTTGACCCATTCATTCTTTAGTATGATGCTTTTTAGCCTCCATGGATTTGAGTTCTTTCCGACTTTCCTTTTGTGGTTGAATTCTAGTTTCAAAGCACTGTGGTCTGAAAATAGGCAGGGGATGATCTCATTCTTTTGGTACCAGTTGTGACCTGATTTATGACCTAGGATGTGATCAATTCTGGAGAATGTTCCATGGGCACTAGAGAAGAATGTGTATTCCGTTGCTTTGGGATGGAATGTTCTGAATATGTCTGTGAAGTCCATTTGTTCCAGTGTGTCATTTAAAGTCTTTATTTCCTTGTTGATCTTTGGCTTAGATGATGTGTCCATTTCAGTGAGGAGGGTGTTAAAGTCCCCCACTATTATTGTATTGTTGTCGATGTCTTTCTTTGCTTTTGTTATTAATTGGCTTATATAATGGCTCTTCCCATGTTAGGGGCATAGATATTTACAATTGTTAGATCTTCTTGTTGGATAGACCCTTTAAGTAGGATATAGTGTCCTTCCTCATCTCTTATTACAGTCTTTGGTTTAAAATCTAATTTTCTGATATAAGGATTGCCACCCCAGCTTTCTTTTGGTGTCCATTAGCATGGTAAATGGTTTTCCACGCCCTCACTTTCAATCTAGGGGTGTCTTTGGGTCTAAAATGAATCTCTTGCAGACAGTATATCGATGGGTCTTGTTTTTTATCCAATCTGATAGCCTGTGTCTTTTGATTAGGGCATTGAGCCCATTTACATTCAGGGTAACTATTGAAAGATAGGAATTTAGTGCCATTATATTGCCTGTAAGGTGACTGTTACTGTATATTGTCTGTGTTCCTTTCTGGTCTCTGTTGCTTTTAGTCTCTCTCTTTGCTTAGAAGACCCCTTTCAAGATTTCTTGTAGGACTGGTTTCGTGTTTGCAAATTCCTTTAGTTTTTGTTTGTCCTGGAATCTTTTTATCTCTCCTTCAATTTTCAATGACAGCCTAGCTGGATATAGTACTCTTGGCTGCATATTTTTCTCATTTAGTGCTCTGAATATATCCTGCCAGTCCTTTCTGGCCTGCCAGGTCTCTGTGGATAGGTCTGTTGCCAATCTAATGTTTCTACCCTTGTAGGTTACATATCTCTTCTCCTGAGCTGCTTTCAGGATTTTCTCTTTGTCTCTGAGACTCATAAGTTTTACTATTAGATGTCGGGGTGTTGACCTATTTTTATTGATTTTGAGAGGGGTTCTCTGTGCTTCCTGGGTTTTGATGCCTGTTTCCTTCCCCAAAATAGGGACATTCTCTGCTATAATTTCCTCCATTATACCTTCTGCCCCTCTCTCTCTTTCTTCTTCTTCTGGTATCCCAATTATTCTAATGTTGTTTCGTCTTATGGTATCGCTTATCTCTCGAATTCTGCCCTCGTGATCCAGTAGTTGTTTATCTCTCTTTTTCTCAGCTTCTTTATTTTCCATCATCTGGTATTCTATATCACTGAATCTCTCTTCTGCCTCATTTATCCTAGCAGTTAGCGCCCCTATATTTGATTGTACCTCATTAATAGCCTTTTTGATTTCTACTTGGTTAGATTTTAGTTCTTTTACTTCTCCAGAAAGGGTTTCTCTAATAACTTCCATGCTTTTTTCAAGCCCAGCTAGTATCTTTAAAGTGATGATTCTGAACTCTAGATCTGACATCGTACTAATGTCTGTATTGTGTAGGTCCCTGGCAGTCGGTACTACCTCTTGTTCTTTTTGTTGAGGTGATTTTTTCCATCTTGTCATTTTGTCCAGAGGAGAATAGATGAATGAGAGAACAAAATGCTAACAGGGTAACAACGTTCCCAGAAAATATACTCTAAACAAGTCAGAAAAGACCTGAAGCAGTGGGAAAAGAAAGGGAAAGAGAGAATAAAGAAAAAGAAAAAAAAGAAAAAAAGATAAAGATAAAAAAAACAGAACTAAACAAAACAACAACAAAAAAACAGAATATGTTCAAATATGATCAGGCTGGTATATAGATCAGTGCCACACGGTGGATTTTGGGTGTATTTTTGGTCTGTTAGAAGAAAGTGCCTCCCAAAATTTTAAAGAAAGAAAAACTTATATATGTACAAAAATAAGGGTTGATATAATGAAGGGATGGAATATGACTGTAAAGATGGAAAGTATAAAAAATTTTATAAAAGGAATTGATAAGAAGTTGTTTGAAAATAGAAAGAAGAGTATTTAAAAAAAAGAAGAAAAAAGGGAGAGAATGTGATCAGGCAGGGGAGTAGAAAAAAAACCATACACTAGAGATTTAGTGTATATTTTGATCTGTTAGAAGAAACTATCTCAAAATTTTAAAGAGAGAACAACTTATATATATATGCCAAAAATACGGGTAACTACTGTGAAGGGATAGAATATGACTCTAAAAATGAAAAATAAAAATGTTTTTTAAAAAAGGGATTGATAAGATGTTGGTTGAAAAAGGGAAAAAGAATAATTCAAAAAAAAAAAGTTAAAAAAAAAATTAACTTTGAAAGACTAGAGAATCATGGTAAAAAAGTCATGAATTCTATCTGCATTTTTCCCTTAGTGCTGGAGTTCTGCCGTTCTCATTGATCGGTAAACTTGGTCTTGACTGGCTGTTCTCGCTGATATTCTGGGGGAGGGGCCTGTTGCCGTGGTTCCCAAATGTCTTTGCCGGAGGCAGAATTGCCCCGCCCTTGCCCGGTCCGGGCTAATTAATCTGCTGGGGTTTGCTCTCAGGAGCTTTTGTTCCCCGTAAGCTTTCTGTACAGCTTTGGAGGTGGAGAGTGAAAATGGTGGCCTCCCACTCTGCCCCAGAGGAGGTGAGAACTCGGGCCCCGCTCCTCAGTGCGTCCCCAGAGAAAAGCCATCAGTCACTCCCCTCTCCCCTGTCTCCGGCCGCACTCCATGCTCTCCCGGCCTGTGACTGTGCGTTTCTATCTCTGGCACCTGACCCCATGTGGAGACTCCAAACCCAGCAGATCCTGGCAGTGTGCTCCCGCGCTGCTCCTCCCAGGGGAAGAAGGTGAGTCTCCCTGGATCTGCCACTTGTTGGGTCCCTGCTGGAGGAGCAGTGGCCTGACTGTGCTCTTGATCATGGTTTATGGCAACCCCGAGCTGAGAGCCTGCTCCTGGGCTCTGTCTCTGCAGCCGGCTTTCCCACTCTGATACCTGGGAGCTCTGCCACACTCAGGCACCCCTGGTCTTTCTGTGACCCCGAGGGTCCTGAGACCACACTGTCCCGCGAGGGTTCCACCCCCCCACTTAGCCACTGGAGTGACGTCCCTCAGCGGAGCAGACTTCTAAAAGTTCTAATTTTGTGCTCCGCAGCCCTATCACTTGCCAGAAGCAGCTGACGGAGGCCCCCTCCCCTGCTGTCTATCCTCTCGAATATCACCTTGGATTCACTTCTCTGCATGTCATACCTTCCAGAAAGTGGTCGCTTTTCTGTTCAGAGAGTTGTTGCTATTCTTTTCTTTGAGTTTGTAGGTGTTCAGAATGGTTTGATCCCTATCCAGCTGAATTCCTGAGACCAGACAAAATCCAGGTCTCCTACTCCTCCGCCATCTTGCTCCGCCCCCCTGGATCTTGGTGTAGTTTATGTGATGGGTTAAAGGAGGACAGTTTTCACATTGACTCAAGAAAAAGAGTGAGTTATTCTATTCCTGCTGGGAAAGATAATGAAAGTTAAGTGGAAAAATAAGGCTATTTTGCCTCACTTCATGAACACCAAAAAAGAAGAAAAGAACACACAGACAAACCAAAAATAAATGCTTTGTTTTAAGTAACCAGATACTTGAGGAAAAAGCAATTCTTTATACCTTCCTCTGTGTGAAATTATCCATCTCATTCAGGTAGAATTAGTTCTGTTACCATTATTAAGATACTTAAGAAACAATGGTTTTTATTTTCAGCAGAAAAGTGTGTTTGTTCTTATTTATTTGTTGTTTAATAGGTTAGTTGACTGCTATGAGGGTGCAGGTGTGAAGGCTGGTTAAATAATTGTCCCAATCAATTACTTTTCTCCAGTGTGTAGAGTTGCTCTAAATAAGGATAGTAGAGTGGCAAGTGACCAGGGTTGCCTGCTTTCTAGGTAATCACAAACTTCAAATCTGACAAATAACCTGGGGCATCTCACTCGTAACTCCAGCAAAATGGATGATGTATCACTACTTGACTGGTTGTCCTACATTTACAAATGAGGCAGAATTTGAGCATAACTTTGAATTATTAAAATGGAGAAGATTTATTTCCATACCTTGTATAAACAGATTTACCAACAGGATGCATTCTGAAATATAAACAGACTTGAACATAGCAAAGTGATCATGCTATTGGTCAAGAGCGATTTGGCTTTTACTGTATTTTGTATGAAAATGTAATCCATATGTTATTCATGTGATTAAAATAAATTTGAAAGGATGAATCATAAAAAAATATATGCATGCTATATGATTAGATTTTTAGGCATTTGAACATATATGCACATGTATGTGGGGAAAAACTGTAGGTAAATACATTCATATTATCAGTGTTAATTTCTGTGTTATGTAATTATGAGTATATTTTTCTTTTTATACTTCAGATTTTCAAAAAATTCTATAAAGAGGTGACAGGGTAGCTCAGTCTGTTAAGCTCACCTTCGGCTTAGGTCATGATCCCAGAGTCCCCGGATCAGCCCCACATTATCTGGCTCCCTGCTCAGTGGGGAGTGTGCTTCTCCCTCTGACCCTCCCCTCTCTTGTACTCTCTTACTCTCCCTCAAATAGATAAATAAAATCTTTTCAAAATTTCTATAAAGAAAAATAATTTTTTAATTTTTGTTTTGTTTTTAGAGGGTGGAGAGAGACAGAGAGAGAGAGAAAGTAAAAGAGTGGGATGGAGGGAGGGGCAGAGGGAGAGGGAGGAAGAGAGAATCTTAAGTAGGCTCCACACCCAGCATGGAACCCAACTCAGGGCTCGATCTCATGACCCTGAGATCATGACCTGAACAGAAATCAGAGTTGGATGCTTAACTGACTGAGCTACCCAGGCACCCCAAGGATAAGTAATTAGTTTTATAATGAGTTATGACTGTACATTTGTTTGAGGAGCAGGCCCACTTTCACCATATGGCAAATGAATGGGCCTTGATTCTACCTGAGCTGAGTATTGTTTTAGGTTTGAACATCAATGTGTTTATTTCATATATATGAAAAGCACATGCTATGTTCTAAATTCTTAAAGAGTGGATAGGATCACTATCTTTCAAACACCTTGCTGTTAATTTAATAAACTAAAGAGAATAAGGATTTTTGTTGTTACAGGCATGGTTATTGACTTCATAAATGTTTATTGAGAGCATATTATGTATCAGGAATTATTCTAGGAGAAACAGAGAATCCAGTAGTGAACCATACAGACAGAAACAAACTTCCTTCAAGGAACTTATATTCTAATGGGAGGAAGAGACATAAGAACATTTGGTACACAGTATATGACAAGATTGTAAGTACTTTGAAATTATAAAAAAATTAGAGCTGGGTAAGGGGAATGGAAAGTGTGGGAAAAGAGTGAAATTATAATGTGGCTAGTCAGTGTAACCTTAATTGAAATGGAATTTGAGCAAAGACTAATGAAGTGAAAGTAGGAAACCTGTAGATACCTGAGGGAAGAGTGCTACAAGCAGATGGAACAGCCTGTGCAAAGGCAAGAGTGTGTCTGGCATGAACAAGCAAGAACAGGGAGTCCAGTGTTTCTAAGGCAGAGTGAGGCAGGGAGTAAATAATAGGTGACAAAGTCAGAAGCAGTCAAGGACTGGGTGCTAGGGCCTTGAAGTTTCTAGTAAGAACTCCAACTTTTGTTGGAGGAGTGATATGACCTAACTTAACATTTTAAATTATCATTCTGGTGGTTGTGTGGAGAATATTTTGTAGGAGAACAAAGGTAGAAGCAGGGAGACCTCTAGAAATCTGGTGTGATAATCCATGTAAGAGATGATGATGGCTTGAGCAAGAATGCTAGCCCTGGAAGCAGTGAGAAGTGGTAAGATTCTAGATCTATTTTGAAGATAGAGTCAAAAGCAATTCTGGTCTGTTAAAGATGATCCCAAAGTTTTTGCCTAAGCACCTGGAGGCATGCAGTTTCCATTACTTAAGAGGGGCATAACTGTGTGTGGAACAAAGTTTTATAGAGAGCAGAACTTCTGGTTTGGATATGTTCAAAATGGGATGAATTTTAGGTATTCCTTTGGGAATATTGAGTCAGCTATGCAAGTCTGGATTTCAGAAAAGAAGTTGGGGCTGAAAATAAGAATGGGGGGAATTATTGACAAAGAACACTTTTAAACTTTGTGGACAAGTCTGAAGGGTGAGCATGAGATGTATAGATATTTAGAGTTCAGGTTGATGCAGAAGAATTAACAAAAGGAACTAAGAAAGAGTACCCAGAAAAAGTAGGAGGAAAAACTAGAAATAAAAACTTCTCAAGGAGAAGGGAGTTATGAAATGTGCCAAATCCTGAGCCAAGTAGACCAAAATGACTAAGAATTAACCACTGACTTGAGCAACATGGAGGCCATCTATGATATTAGCATGAGATAAAAATCTGACTACAAACGGTTTAATAGAAAATAGAGGGAGGGCAATTAGAGATAGCAAGTAGAGACAACACCTTCAAAGAATTTTGTTTAAATAGAAGTGAGAAATGTGTCAGAAAGTAGAGTAGTAAGTGTAAATTGTTTCCTTGTTTTGGAATGAGAGAAAGGATAACATATTTACTTGCCTTGGAATGATCTATTAGACAAGGAAAATAAATGGTAAAGGTGAAAGAGGGAAGAAAACATGGCTGATGTCCTTGAGTGAACGCCCTAGTGCTCAACCAAGGAAAGGCTGAGTAGAAGGACACAGATTTGTGTAGGTTTTAAAAATGGTATTGGAGCAGGTGGAAATTCTCTTCTGAACACTTTGATTTTCTCACTGAGGTAGGAGAGTAGACATCAGACTGAATACACATTTGTATATTTAACACGCTGAGCATATTTTGTGCTCCAGATACCAAACTAGGCCTTGAGGTAAACATAATATACATTCCCTTGCTTTCAGGGAATTTGTACTCTAGTGCAGATAAACAACTGAGCCTAAAACAATTATTATGAATTCCATGTTATGAGATATACATGTTCTTTGAAACTACACAAGAAGGACCTTTAATCCACCTGGGGAAACCAAGGTAAGGTGGCTTCCCTCAGAAAGTAATCTCTATGTTGAAATGGGAATATTGGTAGGTGATAGTGACTTTGGGGTTGCAAAGAGTACTTCAGGGCAAAGAAACAGTATGTGAAAAGGCTGGAATATGAAAGTTAACATGGCAGTTCAAGGAAATGGCTATGATGGTAGGGCAGAGGTTTGAGGTCAAAAAGGCCATCAGAAGCAAGATTATGTATCCTCTTTGAAAAGTTAAAAAAACAAAAAAAGAAAAAATGTCTCTTAAATATCTGCAAGGGATCTAGAGAGGGAGATGATATGAACAGATTTACACTTACTCTTGGGAAAAATCATGGACTCAAAGGTGAATGGAGTGGAGTGAGTTGAGAAGTCAGAGCAGGTTAGACTACTTCATTAGTGGAGTGGGACGGAGGGGGTCAGACATCTATAGCAGCAGTAGTGTTGAAGGGAAGTTCGACCCACATGAGAATATTCAGAGAGAAGAATCAATGGGATTTAGATGGTTGGGGTGAAGGAAATGAAGTGGCAATGACAGGCTTGGTAGTAACTGAATGAAAAAGAGATGAAAAATGCACTGGTGGAAAGTTTGGTGCCGAGTTGTATTTTCAGCAATGCTTTGTGTGCTCAAATGGAGTTTTGAAGATGACAGGAGCCTCAAGGAAGGTTGTTTGATTGAAATTATAAATTTGAAAGTCATTGGCATAGAGATAATTCAGCTTGTAACCAACTACAAAGAAAAAAAGAAAAAAAACTTCAAAGAACAAACTAGGCTGACAGGTCACTGTTAACTGTTCTTATCACTAAGCCTGAAGCCGCTGTCCTTTTGTTCAGGTTTTTCTTTTGTTCTTTAGAGGGTGAATTACTATGTTCTTTTAATGTTTCCATATAGAATTTTCATGCATTTTGATGGGAAAAGTGTGTAAATGTCATAATTAGCCTTGGCAGTGTTAATTTCTTCAAATAAAGTGTATAGCATATGGAGCATTTCCACATAAACTGACTTTGTTGGTCATATTCTCCAGCTACTAATTTCCCATAAAAGCTTACTTAGAGGTAAAAAGAGAAATGAAAGAAAAATATGTTTTAATAGAATTTGAGTTAAACTGAGCTATGTTGTCCACAGCATGAGAATTCATTTACTGTTGATGTGGCCTTTGTTGATAATGATTTTCCCTACAAATCTAGCAATCCCTGTGAAAGGTTAATGCTACAGGTTAGCAGCCAATGTATCCACAGCTAATGTATCAAAATTCATTATTTTTTAATTATCATATGTGTGCTTCTCAAGAGGCTGAGCAAGGAGCCTGATGGGGGACTCAATCCCAGGATCCCTAGATCATGACCTGAGCCAAAGGCAGACACTTAACTGACTGAACCACCGAGGCATCCCAAGAGGCTGTCTTTTTAAAGTCCAGACTCCAAATAATCCAGCATAAAATAAATAAAAAATAATTTATTAATTTATTATGTGCCGTGCGTAATGCTAGAGTTTTATATTCCTAAACTCATTTAAGTTTCTCAACATATTGTCCAATTGGTATTATTATCACTAGTGTAGATTTAAAAAAATGGGTGCTTGAAGTTAGGTCATTTTCCAGAAGTGGCAAATAAAAGAAAGCAAATTTAACTTCCATGTACTTTTGGTTATAGTGTTCTACTTCCCCAAGTCCAAGAAGCAAACAAAAATGCAAGGCGTTATGGGTAAATAATTCTCCAGGGAGGTTTGGAATTCATTGCCATGCAAGCAAGGGTCATTGAGAACTGGTTCATGTCTTTTGTATGGAAAGAATCCCAAGAATTCTTCTTCTTGTCCTTTTTTACATTATTATTGTGTGCATTTCCCTGATGCTTTGGTAAGAATTTAGAGTCTTTACAAGGAAAGATGAGACCTTTATTATGACAGAACAGCAATCAAATTTATCTCTGACAAGGTTCCCCCTTCATGCCGCATAAATGGAGTGCCAGTTTAATGATGTCATTCCCTATAATGTAGAGTTAAAGCAAGGAAGAAGTCGTCTGGGGCCTGCCCTGGGGAAAACAATGAGCAATGCCTTTTAGTTTCCTGTGAGCAGCACTGTGAAGGTTCCTAAATTTATCCCTAGAGTTTCCAAAAGGTAGAGATTGAATACTGCACAGAATTAATGAAACTATCCTCATAGGATCATTCTAAAGATAAAAAGAGATAATTTGAGTAATGCGATCCAGCATAGTAGTGACCAGCACTTCATACATTTTTGCTTTATTTTCTTTTTCTTCATTCGCTTTTTAAAGTTGATTACTTCAGAATTTTGTAAGAAAATCTCTCTGGTTTTGCAATTTATTCTTAGTTTGGTTCTCTAAACAAGAAGGGAAAACATCATACAATTTTCTAGTTTCAGTGTTTTATATGCTAACATCCAATTTATCTCAGCCTGTAGGGAATAAATAAATTGATAGATCTGCTGAGGTTAAAATATTGAAGTATTTTTGTTAAAAATATATAAACAGCAGCAGCAACAAACACAATATTCCAATGGCATGTGATAAGTATAAAAATAAACTTATTTAAAGTAAAAAAGGAGTAGAGAGAAAGAAATAAGCTAGCAGAAGCTAGGCTTTACAATCATGAATAGCTGATTTGAAAGATTTTTGGAATTTTCAGGAATTATGTGTGGAAAAAAATATAAGTTTAGGAAAGGAGGGGAAGATATAAAAGATACAACAGTGTGGCTTGTTTAGAGAACTACATGGAATTAGGCATCAGTGAAATAAAAAAAAAGCCAAAATACAGAGTTGAGGTTGGGTTCAGATCGTGATCTGCCTTCTGTGCTAAAAAGGTGCACGTTATACTCAAAGCAAAGTGGAGCCATTGGAGAGTTGTAATCATAGGAATGCTAAGATCTGCCCCGGGCTTAAGGAATAACTGGCATCAGTGTGGGATTTCTCAAATTAACAGCCAAGTTTCATCCTCAACTCTTTTCTACCTCTCATACTCTTTCCATGTCAAATGAATAAAAAAGTTTGCTCATTTTGCCCTTTAATTATCTCTCAAACTTGTCCACTCCTCTCCATCTCTCCCAACACACTCCTGATCTGAGCCACCATTACATCTCATCTGGATTTTGTAATGGGTTTCCTGACTGGTCCCCCCCCAAAAACGCTTTTTCCTCAGGTCCAGTCCATATAGCACCCAGGTGTCCTTTCAAACTGCAAATCTGATCTGTCACATCTTTGTTGAAAACCATTCATTGCCTTCTCATAACTGAAAACTACACAAAATAATCCACAAGGCCCTGAAGAACCTGGACACCTTCCTCTTTCCTGGTCTGTCTGTTCTGTAACACTGACCCCCTGGTTTTCCAAACTCCAACCCTAGGGAAGCTCAGTCATTGTCTCAGTTTGTACAGATTCTGCCTCAGGCTTTTCCCAGGGCTATTCTCTAGCCTGGGACAAGCCTCTCTGACATCCTTTAGCAGTGACAGCCTGCCCTTCCTTTAGACTTCAGACTTCCCTTTACTACCACTCATTATGCCTTCACTTACCTGTTCAGTGTTTGTCTTCTAGCCTAAGCAGGGAGGTTGTCTTCCTTATCCACTGGTGAAACCCAAGTACCTAGTATGGCACCTGGTACATTGCAGATATTTTATGAGCTTGTGCCAAATAAGCTTGCTAAGGAAGTTAATAGAACAGGCTCTATTGCTATGAAGATGTGTAAAACATGATCCCTTGTCCCCATGGTACTCACAGTCTGTTAGGTAAGAGGGAATAATAAACAAAATGTAATAGTCCATGATTCATCCTACTGCACTTGGATAAAGAAGGTCTATGACAACACAGAGTAAAGAGTAAAGAAAGAAAAGTCTCCATGTTAGAGGTGAAGTAGTAGTGGAAAAGTAGTTTGAGAGGAGTCAAAGACACTTTCATAATGCTGTTAGAACCTCAGGGAAAGGGAGAAGGCAAGGATGCGTGCTGTATAAAATAGAAAGTGGATCATTAATGTCCATGGATCCAGTAATCACAGGTTTGAGTATTTGATAGCAACCTTTAGGGATAGAAATAGAGAAGAACAATAGATTTAATTTTCCTAAGGCAGAAATGTGAATTGTTTGTTCTGTAAGGCGAGTATGCAGAGCTGTTACTTTGCTGATAAGTGAACCCAGCAGCCCACCCAACAACACTTAATAACTCCACAGTTTTAAAACGTATTGCCATATACCCAGTAATAGTTCAAGGTACTACATTACATAGATTATAAATGCTTTATAGGTACTCTTCAGGATTCATTCACATTCATTAGCTTGAGACGTAACCCTCCTAAGTTTGAAGAGCATTAGAGTATATATTATGTATTCCTATAATACATGTATTTATATACTTACAGTCATATATACATTGAATATATAGTAATAAAATAAGAATGGTTATTATTTATCAAATACCATATTCAATTTAATTTTTTTAGTGTAGTAAAATACACAGAGCATAATATTTACCATGTTTACCAATTTTAAGTGTACAATTCAGTGGTATTAAGAACATTGATACTATTGGTGCAACCATCACCATCATCCATCTCCAAAGCTCTTTCCGTTTTCCCCAACTGAAACTCTTTAACAATGAAGTGAAAACTCTCTACTCTCCCACTTCCCTCCTCCAGTCCCTGGAACCATTGCACTTTCTGTCTATGATTTTAATACTCTAGATAGCTCATATAAATGAAATCATGGAGTATTTGTCTTTCTCTTCTTCATTCCTCTTTAAAAAGATCTAAGGTCACCAGTGATCTTGATCTCATCTCACTGCCTCTCAGAAATGCTTTATGCAGATGATCACTCTATTCTTTCTGAAACACAACTTGCCCTGGCTTTTTTTTTTTTTTAAGATTTTATTTATTTGAGAGAGAGAGAGAGGGAGAAACAGCATGAGAGGGGAGAGGGTCAGAGGGAGAAGCAGGCTCCCCGCTGAGCCGGAAGCCCGATGTGGGACTCAATCCCAGGACTCCAGGATTGTGACCTGAGCCAAAGGCAGTCACTTAACCAACTGAGCCACCCAGGCGCTCATTGCCCTGGCTTTTATAACACCCTATTCACCTGGTTTTCTTCTGGGCATGTTATCTCTCCTCTGCTCAATTTGTATATATGTATGTATGCATGTATGTATGTATAATTTTTAATTGAAGTATAGCTGACATCCAATATTTTATTACTTTCAGGTGTAAAACAGAGTGATTTGGCAATTACATACATTATATACATGCTTACAAAGTGTATTTACCATCTGTTACCAAAGTTATAACAGTATTATGGACTACTCCCTATGCTGTACTTTTCATCCTTGTGACTTATTTATTTTATACCTGGAAGTTTATACCTCTTAATTCCCTTCATCTATTTCATCTATTTTCCCTCCCATTTTCCCTCTGGCAAATAAATGCAACTGTATTTATGACTCTGTTTCTGTTTTTGTTTACTCATGTTTTTAGATTACACATATAAGTGAAATCATGTGATACTTGTCTTTCTCAGTCTGACTCGTTTCACTTTGCATAATATCTTCTAGGTACATTCATGTTATCATGAATGGCAAGATGGCATTCCTTTTTATGGATGAATGAGATCCCATTGTGTATATATACCATATCTTTATCCATTCATCTATTGATGGACACTTAGTTTGATTCCATATCTTGGCTATTGAAAATAACACTGAAATAAAAAGAAGGATGGGGGCGCCTGGATGGTTCAGATGGTTAAGCGTCTGCCTTCAGCTCAGGTCATGATCCCAGGGTCCTGGGATCAAGTCCCACATCGGGCTCCCGGCTCAGCGGTGAGCCTGCTTCTCCCTCTGACCCTCTCCCCTCTCATGCTGTTTCTCTCTCGCTCGCTCTCTAAAAAATAAATAAAATCTTAAAAAAAAAAAATAAGGATGCATATATCTTTTCAAATTAGTATTTTTATTCTCTTTCAGTAAATACCCAGAAGTGGAATTACTGAGTCATCTGACATTTCTATTTTTCTTTTTTTTTTTTTTTGAGGAACCTCCATACTGTTTTCAACAGTAGCTGCACCAGTTTATATCTCCACCAACAGTGCATGATGGTTCCCTTTTCTCTACATTCTCATCAAAACTTGTTAGTTCTTGTCTTTTTGATTCTAGCCATTCTAACTGGTGTGTGGTGATATCTCATTGTGGTTTTCATTTGTATTTCTCTCATGATTAGTGATGTTGAGCATCTTCTCGTGTGTTTATTGGCCATTTCTATGTCTTCTTTGGAAAAATGTCTATTCAGATCCTTTGCCCATTTTTTATTGGATTATTTGTGTTTTTTGGTGTTAAGTTATATGACTTCTTTATATATTTTGGTATATATATATCCTTATCAGATATATCATTTGCAAGTATCTTCTCCAATTCAGTAGATTACCTTTTTGCTTTGTTGATGGTTTCTTTTTCACTGTACAAGAACTTCTTAGTTTGATGTCCAAATTTTTTTTAGTTTTTTGCTTTTGTTTTCCTTGACTAGGAAGACATATCCAGAAAAATATTGCTAAGGTTGATGTCCAAGAGTTTATCACCCGTGTATCTTTTTTAGGAGTTTTATGGTTTCAGGTATTTCATCTATTTTGAGTTTATTTTTGCATATGGTATAAGGAAATAGTCCAGTTTCATTCTTTTGCATGTATCAGTCCAGTTTTCCCAGCACCATCTATTGAACAGATTGTCATTTCCCCATCATATATTCTTGACTCTTTTGTCATATTTAATTGATTGTATAAGTGTGGATTTATTTAGGGGTTCTCTATCCTGTCCTTTTGATCTATGTATCTATTTTTGCACCAGTACCATACTGTTTTTATTACTACAGCTTTGTAGTAATGGTCCTTTTAATATATTTTTGAAATCGGGGATTGTGATACTTCCAATTTTGTTCTTTCTCAAGATTGCTTCAGCTATTTGGGGCCTTTTGTGGTTCCATAGAAATTTTAGAATTATTTATTTTCATTCTGTGAAAAATGCTATTGGCATCTTGATAGAGATTACATCAAATCTGTAGATTGCTTTGGGTAGCATGGACATTTTAACAATATTAATTCTTCCAATTCATGAACATGGTTTATACTTCCATTTATTTGTGACATCTTTAATTTCTTTATTTTGTGTCATCAATGCCTTATGGTTTTTAGAGTACAGTTATTTCACCTCCTTGGTTAAATTTATTCCTGGATATTTTATTCTTTTTGATGCATTTGTAAATAGGATAGTTCTCTTAATTTCTCTTTCAGCTAGTTTGTTATGCGTGTGTAAAAATGCAACAGATTTCTGTATATTGATTTTGTATTTTGCAACTTTACTGAATTCATTTATTATAATAGTTTTTGGGGGAGAGTTTAAGGTTTTCTATATATAGTATGATGTCATCTGCAAATAATGATAGTTTTACTTCTTCCTTATGTATTTTGATACCTTTTGTTTCTTTTTCTTCTCTGATTGCTTTTGTTAAGACTTCCAGTACTATACTAGGGCACCTGGGTGGCTCAGTCAGCCGAACATCTGCCTTCAGCTCAGGTCATGATCCCAGCGTCCTGGGATCACGTCCCACATCAGGCTCTGTGCTCAGCAGAGAGCCTGCTTTTCCCTCTCCCTCTCCCTGCCTGCCTGCCTGCCTGTCTGCCTACTTGTGATATCTCTCTCTCTCTGTCAAATAAATAAATAAAATCTTAAAAAAGAAAAAAAAAAGACTTCCAGTACTATGTTCAAGAAAAGTAGTAAGAGTGGGCATCTTTATCTTATTTTGACTTTAGAGGAAAAGCTTTTAGCTTTTAGCATATAATATGTTAGATGTGTCTCTTTTTCCATATATGACCTTTATTATGTTGAGATATGTTTTCCTTTATACCCATTTTGAGAATTTTTATCATGCATAGATGTTGAATTTTATTAAATGCTTTTTCTGCATCTAATGAGATATTATATATGATTTTATCAACATCATCATGTGATGATTTTAATCATCAGCATATGATTTTATCCTTCATTTTGTTAATGTGTATTACAACATGTATTAAACAATCCTTGCCTCTCCCTGGAATAAGTCCTACTTGATTGTGGTGAATGGTCCTTTTAATATATTTTTGAATTTGGTTTGCTAATATTTTGTTGAAGATCTTTGTATGTATGTTCACCAGAGATATTGATCTATAATTTTCTTTTTTTTTTGTAGTGTCCTTGTCTGGTTTTGGTATCAGGGTAATGCTGGCCTCATAGAATAAATATTTTTAAATATGTTCCTTTCTTTTACTTTTTGGAATAGGTTTTGAAGGGTAGGTATTAACTCTTCTTTAAATATTTGTGAAAATTCGCCTGTGAAGTCATTTTGTCCTGAACATTTATTTATTGGAGTTTTTTGTTTTTGTTTGTGTTTGATTACTGACTCAATTTTATTCCTAGTAATTGGTCTGTTCAGATATTCTATTTCTTCCTGATTCAATCTTGGAAGATTGTTTCTAGGAATTTATCCATTTCTTTTAGGTTGTCAAATTTGTTGGTATTCAGTAGTAGTCTTTTATAATCCTTTGTATTTTTGTGGTGCCATTTGTAACTTTTCTTTCATTTGTGATTTGTGTGCATGTGAGTCTGGCTGAATATTTTTGTTTTTTTTTTTAAAATTTTATTTCTTTATTTGACAGAGAGAAGGAACACAAGCAGGGGGAGTGGGAGAGGGAGAAGTAGGCTTCCTGCAGGGCAGGGAGCCCGAGGTGGGGCTCCATCCCAGGGCCCTGGGATCATGACCTGAACCGAAGGCAGACGCTTAATAGCTGAGCCACCCAGGCGCCCCAGAGTCTGGCTGAATGTTTATCAATTTTATCTTTTCAAAGAACCAGCTCTTCATTTCATTTATATTTTCTACTGTTTTTTGTTTGTTTTTGTTTTTGTTTTGTTTTGATTTTAGTCTCTATTCCATTTGTTTTCACTCTGATCTTTATTATTATTTCCTTCATTCTACTAACTTTGGGATTTGTTTGTTCTTTTCCTAGTTCTTTTAGATGTAAAGTTGGACTCTTTGAGATTTTTCTTGTTTTTTGAAGTAGGACTGAATTGCTGTAAACTTCTCTCTTAGAACTACTTTTGTGCCCCAGTGATTTTGAATGGTTATGTTTCCATTTTTATTCTCTCCTTGTTTTTTTCTTTGATTTTTTCACTGACTAATTGGTTGTTTAGTAGCATGTTGTTTACTCTCTATGTGTTTTTTGTATGTTTGTTTTTTATAATATATAGTTTCATATTCTTGTGGTTAGAAAAGATCCTTGATATGATTTCAGTCTTCTTACATTTACTGAGACTTGTTTTGTGGCCTAACATGTGATCTATCCTGGAGAATGTTACATGTGCACTTGAAAATAATGTATATTCTATTTTTGGATGGAATATTGCATTTTTATTTGTTAAGTCCATGTGATCTAACGTCATTAAAAGCTGCATTCCTTATTGATTTTCTGTCTGGATAATGTATTCATTGATATAAGTGGGGTGTTAAAGTCCCCTACTATTATTGTGTTATTATCAAATTCTCCCTTTATGTCTATTAATGTTTGCTTTATATATTCAGGTGCTCCTATGTTGGGTACATAGATATTTACAATTATTATATCCTCTTGTTGGGTTGATCCCTTTATTTTTATTCACTGCCCTTCTTTGTCTCTATTACAGGCTTTATTTTAAAGTCTATTTTGTCTGATATTAGTATAGGCACACTAGCTTTCCACTGAGCTTCCACTTACATGGAATATCTTGTTCGATACCTTCACTTTCAATCTGTGTTTATCTTTTTTTGTTTGTTTGTTTTGAATGATGTTTTTTTTATTTTATTTTTATTTTTTTTTTATTCTTCTGTTAATCCCCATACATTACATCATTAGTTTTAGATGAAGTGTTCCATGATTCACTGTTTGTGCATAACACCCAGTGCTCCATGCAGAATGTGCCCTCCTCAGTACCCACCACCAGGCTAACCCATCCTCCCACCCCCCTCCCCTCTAGAACCCTCAGTTTGTTTTTCAGAGTCCATCATCTTTCATGGTTCGTCTACCCCTCCGATTTCCCCCGCTTCATTCTTCCCCTCCCACTACCTTCTTCTTCTTTTTTTTTTTCTTAACATATATTGCATTATTTGTTTCAGAGGTACCTGTGTTTATCTTTTAATCTGCAGTGAGTTTCTTTTAGGCAGCATATAGTTGGGTCTTTTTTTTTTAATCCATTCAGTCACCCTATGTCTTTTGATTGGAGCATTTAGTCCATTTACATTTAATTATTTATAAGTATGTACCTATTGTCATTTTGTTAATTGTTTTCTGGTTGTTTTTGTAGTTCTTATCTATTCCCCTCTTCTCTCCTCTTTCCATGAGATTTGATGACTTTCTTTAGTGTTATTGTTATATTTATTTCTCTTTAATTTTTTATGTTTTCTGTTATAGGTTTTAGATCTGTGATTACTATGCGGTTCATATATAACATCCTATGTATGTCACAATCTATATTAAGTTGATGGTCACTTAAATTTTAACGCATTCTAAAAACAATACATTTTTACTCCTACTGTCTACATTTTATATATATATATCTTATTATGTTTTACATCTTTTTATTTTGTGAATCCCCTTTACTAATTTTTTATATTTAATTTTACTTCTTTTGTCTTTTAACTTTCATATAGCTTTATGTGGCATCGATCTACTACCTTTACTATATGTTTGCTTTTATCAGTGAAATTTTTATTTCATAATTCCTTTCTAATTATGGTCTTTTCCTTTCTGCTTAAGAAAACCCGTGTAACATTTCTTGTAAGGCTGGTTTAGTGGTGGTAAACTCCTTTAACTTTTCTTTGTCTGGAAAATTCTTTTATTCTTTAATTCTGAATGAAAGCCTCATCCAGTCAGGTATACCTGGTAGCATTTTTGTTGTTGTTGTTGCTGTTTGCTTGTTTTGTTTCATTTTGTTTTGTTTTCCTTTCAACATCTTTAAATATATCATGCCACTCTCTTTGGCCTGCAAAGTTTCTGCTGATTTTTTTTTTTAATTTGTTATAGACTTAGTGGGTTTCCTCTGCATGTAAATGATTTTCTCTTGACAATTTAAGATTATCTCTTTGTCTTTAATTTTTACATCTTAATTATTATGTGTCTTAGGTTGGACCTCCGTAAGTGCATCTTGTTTGGGGTTCTCTGTTCTTCCTGGACCTGGATGTCTGTTTTGTTCCCCAGATTGAGATAGTTTTCACCTGTTATTTCTTCAAATTAGTTTTCTGCCCCTTTCTCTCTCTCTTCTCCTTTTGGGACCCCCTATAATGTTAAGTGTTATTACATTTGATATTGTCACAAATGTCCCTTAACCTACCTTATTATTAATATTATTTTTAATTTTTGCTGTAGAGTTTTGGTGACTTCCAGTGCACTACCTTCCAAGCTTGCTGATGTGTTCTGCATCCTCTAATCCTCTATTGATTCCCTTTTTTGCATTTTTCATTTTAGTTATTGTATTTTTTCTTTTTTTAGCTCAGACACTTTTTTTTTTTATATTTTCTCTTTGTTGAAATTTTTACTGAGTTTATTCACTCTTCTATCAAGCTTGTTATTATCTTTATGATCATTATTTTAAACTCTTTAGCAGGTAGATGGTTTTTCTCCATTGCATTTAGCTCTTTTTCTGGGGTTTTGTCGTATTCTTTTGTTTGGATTGTATTCCTTTGTCTCCTCATTTTGCCTCACTCCCTGTGTCTTTTTTATATTTTAAACCATATGTTAGATCATCAGTTGCTCCTGATATTGAAAGTAATGGCCTCATGTAAAAGGTAGCCTGTGGTGCCCAGTAGCACAATCCTACCTGGTGACCAGAACCTAGTACTCCCGGGGTATCTCCTGTGTGGGCTATGGGATCTGTTCTGTTGTGGCTGGGTTGCTACTGCTGCAAGCAATCTGGTGGACAGGGCTGTCCCTCAGCCTGGCCCTCAACAATGATTTGCTGCAACTACTGCAGGCACCCTGGTAGGCATGGATTGCCCCTGGCCTAGCTGGCTGAGAAGTCCTGGTGCTGCCATTGTGGGGTGTGTTTGTGGGTGGAGCTCGCTCCCTGTATAACTGAGTAAGAGGTCAGGCTCTAGCTGTTGTCTAGGTGCTGGTGGGTGGAGCTACATCCCCCTGCCCTCCCCCCCCATAGGGCAAGAGTCATTTGGGAGGGGCACTGGTCTTGCTTGGCTGCCTGCTGGCTATGACAGGGACAGGTAGTCATTCTGGGGGACCCAGCCCCAACTAGAGCTGCCCACTTGGCTTAGTGGGGCAGGAGCTACTTTGGAGGGGTGCCTGCTGGGGTAGGCAGGTTGAGTAGGGGCAGGACCCCAGGGGAATGCTCAGGCAAGGCCAGCAGTGCTAGCAAGCAGATGGAGAGTGTAGGAGCTGGTGCACTCGAGCTTCAGGCTAGCTAGACTGAAGGAGGACAAGGAAATGGTGCGTGCCAGCACCTCCAGTCCCAGAGGAAGCTTTGTAGATACTTGCGCCTCTGGCACACGTTCCAGATTTAGTAAATAAATCTCCTTTAAGTGTGCCCTAGGTGCTTTCCTAATTACTGCTTCTGTGCTGGGTTTTGGGCCAAGTGACACGGCATGTTAGCCCTGGAAGAGTGGAGACTCCATTTCCTATGACCCTTGGGCTTTCCTGGAGTTAAGCCCTGCTAATTTTCAAAGCCAGACATTATGAGGGCTTGTCTTCCCCATGCAGGTCTCCTGGGCTGTGGATGCCTCATTTGAGGATTTATCCCCTTGCTTTTCATGAAGGATCTCTTTGCCTAGGATATCTCTCCTGCTTGTGGGTTGTTGCCGTATTGAGGGGTTTGGTTCCTCACTGTGTCTCTTCCCCTCCTTCTGTTTTCAGTGTGAGCTCTTCTTTAAGCTTTTAGCTATAGAAAATCTGTTCTACCAGGCTTAGGTCATTTTCAAAGTGAGTTGAATTACATGTAGTAGCTGATTTGTTGTGACCATAGGACAAGGTGAGCTCAGGATCCTACTATTTCACTATCCTCCTCGCTCTCCTCCTCACACTAAATATTTTTCACACATTATCTAACTGCATCCTCAAAAAATTCTCAAGAGGGGCACCTGGGTGGCTCAGTCGTTAAGCGTCTGCCTTCAGCTCAGGTCATGATCCCAGGGTCCTGGGATCGAGCCCCGCATCGGGCTCCCTGCTCGACAGAAAGCCTGCTTCTCCCTCTCTCACTTCCCCTGCTTGTGTTCCCTCTCTCGCTATGTCTCTGTCTGTCAAATAAATAAATAAAATCTTTAAAAAAAATTCTCAAGAGATTGATGTTAATATGCCATCATAAATATGAGGAATCTGAAGACTTCATAGGTTAGGTAACTTGCCCTTTATGTAAGAACTATGATTTGAACTCAGGTTTCTGGCTTCACAACTCAGTCCCTAAAGTAATATGATATATTGCCAAAATAGATATAATTGATATCTAATGAAACCCTAGAAATAAGGGAAAATATTAAGGTTCTTTAAGGCAATAAATGAGAGAGATGATACTATGGCATTGTCTTGGCAGACAGAGAAAATAGTCCTTAAGCTTCAAAGGCAATCTCCTGCACGTGTATTGACTTTGTTGGTTTTGCTTTCAGCAGGAAGTGCAGTCTGCATGACTAAGCTTTCCCACTGCCGTGGGATTAATTTCAGGTATCAGAAGTGTGCTGGTGTGCACTAACGGCTGGGTCTAATGCTCCTGGAAGCACACCTCATCCCTCATGCCATGATAAGTCTTCTCTGTTGCCCTTCCATGTGTAAAATAGATTAAGCTTCCTTGGTATTGTCTTATAAAATAAAATATATTACGGAGGACTTAAAGCGGAATTGCTTTGTTTTATAAGGGAAAGGGAAAGGGAGCTAGATAAGTCTGAACACAGATTTGCATATCATTTCCATGTTTGAGGGTTTATCTACTATTTGTTCATTAAAAAAAAAAGAAAAAAAAAAAACATTGAGTGTGCCTAGGCCTTTGATATAAGTTGACTCATTCTTGTTGATCAGAAGGGCAGGAATAGTAACATAAACACAGGCATCTTTACTTTAGGATTTATCCAACAACTTCTCTGATTATTATTTCTTCTTCTTCCTCTTCTTCTTCTTCCTCCTCCTCTTTATGGTTGTTGTCCTTGTCCTCCTCCTCCTCTAACTCCTCCTCCTTCTGGTTCTGCTGCTACTACTAGTACTAGTACTACTGGTACTAGTTATTCTTCTTTTAACTGGGTATAATTGACATAAAACACTCTACTAGTTTCAAACATACAAAATAATGATTCCATGTTTGTATATATTGTGAAGGTATCATCACAATAAGTCAAGTTAATATCTATCACCACTCATAATTACAGAATTTTTTTTCTTGTGATGAGAACTGATAAGATTTACTCTTGGTAACTTTCAGATATGCAATACAATATTATTAACTATAGTCAGCATGATGTACATTATATCATCGTGATTTATCTATTCTATAACTGGAAGTTTGTACCTCTTGACTCCTTTCACCCATTTTATCCACCCCTTACTGCTGTCTCTGGGAACCACCAATCTCTTCTTAGTATTTATGAGTTTGTTTTTTGTTGTTGCCTCATTTGTTTGTTTTTAGATTCCACATATAATTGAGATCACACAGTATTTGTCTCTTGTTGATTTATTTCACATAGCATAATGACCCAATGTTATATCTATATTGTTGCAGTTAGTAAGACTGCATTCTTTTTTATGGCTAAATAATATCCCATTGTGTATATATACCACAGTTTCTTTATATATTTCTTTATATATGTGTTGATGGACATAGGTTGTTTCCATATCTTGGTTATTGTAAGTAATGCCACAAAGAACATGGGGGTGCATATCCTTTTGAGTTTATGTATTTGTTTTCTATAGATAAATACCCAGAAGTTGAAGTGCTGGATCATATGGTAGTTGTATTTTTAATTCTTTGAGGAATGTCCATACTGTTTTTCATAGTGGTTGAACCAGTTTACCTTTCCACCTACAGTGCATGAGGGTTCTGTTTTCTCCACACCCTCACCAAAACTTATTATTTCTTTTCTTTTTGATAAAAGCCATTTTAACAGATGTGAGGTGTATCTTATTGTACTTTTGATTTGCATTTCCCTGATGATTAGTAATGTCGAACAATGTTTCATGTACCTGTTGGTCACCCATATGTCTTCTTTGGAAAAAAGTCTATTCAGCTATTTTGCCCAATTTTATGATTGGATTTTTTTTTTTTTTTTGGCTATTTTGTGTTCTTTTTGCATTTTGGATATGAACCCCTTCTCAGATATATAATTTGAAAATATTTTCTCCCATTCAATATGTTGCTCTTACATTTGGTTGATAGTTCTCTTTGCTGTGCATAGCTTTTTAGTTCAGTATAGCCCCACTTATTTATTTGTGCTTTTGTTCCTTTACTTTTGGTGTCAAATCCAAAAAAATCATTGCCAAGACCAATGTTATAGAACTTACTACTTATGCTTTCTTCTAAGAGTTGTGTTTTCATGTCTTACATTAAAGTCTTTAATCTGTTTTGAATAATTTTTGTGTATGGTATAAATTAGTGGTCTAGTTTCATTCTTTTGCTTGTAGCTGTCCAGTTTTCCCAACACTATTGATTGAAGAGACTGTCCTTTCCCCGTTGTATATACTTGGCTTTGTTGTTGTAAATTAATTAACCATATGTGTGTAGGTTTATTTCTGGGCTCTCTATTATGTTTCACTGGTCTATGTGTCTGTTTTTATGCCATTATCATGCTGTTTTGACTGCTATACATTTGTAAGGTAGTTTGAAATTGGAGTGTGGTGTCTTCAATTTTGTTGTTCTTTCTCAAGATTACTATTGATATTTGGTATCTTTTGTGGTTTTACACAAATTTTAAAATTGTTTATTCTTGTTCTGTGAAAAATGGCATTGGATTTTAATAGGGATTGCAGTGAATCTGTAGATTGCTTTAGGTAGTATGGACATTTTAATAATATTAATTCTTCCAATTCATGAACATGGGATATCTTCCCATTTATTTATGTCATCTTCAACTTATTTCATCCATGTCTTACAATTTTCATTGTACAGGTTTTTCTGCTCCTTGGTTAAATTTATTCCTAAATATTTTATTCTTTTTGATTCAATTGTAAATGAGATTGTTTCTTAATTTCTCTTTCTGCTAGTTCTTATTAGTATATAGAAACAACAAATTTCTGTATATTGATTTGGTATCTGCAAATTTACTGACTTCATTTATTCTAACAGTTTTTTGATGGAATGCTTGGGGGTTTCTGTATGTAGTATCATGACATCTGCAAACAGTAACAGCTTTACTACTTCCTTTCCAATTTGGATGCCTTTTATTTCTATTTCTATTTCTTGCTTAATTGCTTTGCCTAGGACTTCCAGTACTATGTTGAATAAAAGTGATAAGAATAGGGATCCTTTTCTTCTTCCTGATCTTAGAGGAAAAGCTTTCAGCTTTTCACTATTGAGTATAATGTTAGCTGTGAGCTTGTCGTATATGGTTTTAATTATGTTGAGATACATTGTTTTTATATATGTTGAGAATTTTTACCATAAATTGATGTTGCCCCATAAATGCATCTATTGAGATGATCATATACTTTTTTATCCTTCATTATGTTCATGTGGTATATCATAGTGACTCATTTACAGATGTTTAGCCATACAGCCTTCCCTGGAATAAATCCCACTTGATCATTATGTATGACCCTTTTAATATATTATTGAATCAGTTTGATAATATTCTTTTGAGTGTTTTTGCATCTGTGTTCATCAGGGATATTGGGCTGTCATTATTCTTTTTAGTGGTGTTCTCTGGTTTTGGTGTCATGGTAATTCTGGCCTTGTAAAATAAATTTGGAAGCTTTTCCCCCTTTTCTACTTCATGGAGGAGTTAGAGAAAGATTGGTATTAATTCTTATTTGAATGTTTGGTAGAATTTACCAATGAAACCATCCGCTGTTAGACGTTTGTTTGTAAGGAGTTTTTTAAATTGTTAATTTAATTTCCTTACTAGTAATTGGTCTGTTTATATTTTCTATTTCTTTATGATTCAGTGTTGAAGGTTGTGTAGTTTTAGGACTTTATGCATTTCTTTTAGGTTGTCCAATTTATTGGAGTATTATGTCATCCAACCATCATACTAGCTTTACAAGTGATAAATCCTTTGCCTTTACTATATAGTTACCTTTACTTTTGAGATTTTTACTTTCAAATGTTTTCTTGCTACCAATTAGTTTCCTTTCTTTTCAGCTTAAAGAAGTCCCTTTAACATTTCTTGTAAGGCAAACTTAGTGGTAATAAACTCCTTTAGCTTTTACTTGTTTGGAAAACTCTTTGTCTCACTTTTGATTCTGAATGATAACTTTGCCAGGTAAAGTATTCTTGGTTGGATTATTTTTTTCTTTCAGCACTTTGAGTATATTATACCACTATCTTCTTATCTGCCAAATTTCTGCTGAAAACCTTCTGATAGTCTTGTGGAGGTTCCCTTGTATGTAACAAATTGTTTTTGCTTGCTGCTTTTAAGATTCTCTCTTAGTCTTTTTATTTTATTTTATTATTTCCAGTATAGTTAACATACAATGTAATATTAGTTTCAGGTATACAGTATAGTGATTTAACAATTTCATACATCACCCAGTGCTCACCATGACAAATGTATTCCTTAATCCCATCACCTGTTTAACCCAACCTCCCACCCACCCTCCCTTTGGTAACCATCAGTTTTTCTCAGTAGTTAAGAGTCTATTTCTTGGTTTTTCTCTTTCTCTCTCTTTCCTCCAACCCCCAAACTTGCTCATTTGTTTTGTTTCTTAAATTCCTCATATGAGTGAAATCATATGGTATTTGTCTTTCTCTGACTTATTCACTTAGCATAATACTGTCTAGCTTCATCCATGTTGTTGTAAATGGCAAGATTTCATTCTTTTTATGGCTCATTAATATTCCATTATATATATCATATACATATATATACATCCATTATATATACAATATATGGCATAATAGTGATATATATATACACACACATACACCACTTCTTTATCCATTCATCTATTGATGAACACTTGGACTGCTTCCATAATTTGGCTTTTGGCTGCTATAAATATAGGGGTGCATGCATCCCTTTGAATTAGTGTTTTTGCATTTATGGGACAAATACCCAGTAGTGCAATTATTGGATTTTAGGGTATTTCTATTTTTAACTTTTTGAGGAATCTCCATACTCTTTTCCACAGTGGCTGTGCCAGTTTTCATTCCCACCAACAGTGCAAGAAGGTTCCTTTTTTGGGTGCCTGGGTGGCTCAGTTGGTTAAGCAACTGCCTTCGGCTCAGGTCATGATCCTGGAGTCCCAGGATCGAGTCCCGCATCGGGCTCCCTGCTCAGCAGGGAGTCTACTTCTCCCTCTGACCCTCCACCCTCTCATGCTCTCTATCATTCTCTCTCTCTCAATAAATAAATAAAAATCTTAAAAAAAAAAAGAAGGTTCCTTTTTCTCTACATCCTTGCCAATTTGTTGTTCCTTGTGTTTTTGATGTTAGGCATTCTGACAGATGTGAGGTGATATTTCATTGTAGTTTGGTTTGTATTTCCCTAATGATGAGTGATGCTGAACATTTTTTCATGTGCTTGTTTGCCATCGGGATGTCTCCTTGTCTTTAACTTTTGACATTTTAATTATAATGTGTTCTGTTATGGGTCTCTTTGGGTTTATCTTATTTTGAACTCTCTGGGCTTTTTGGATCTGATGCTTTTTCTTCCCCGGGCTAGGGAAGTTTTCAGCCATTACTTCTTCAAATAAGTTGTGCCCCTTTCTCTCTCTTTTCTCTCTGGGATCCCTATGATGTGAATATTAGTTCACTTTGTATAGTTTCTTAAGTATCTTAAGCTATCCTCACGTTTTTTCTTTTTTGCTACACTGATTGGGTGAGTTCCTCTTCCCTGATATTTTTTCTGTGTCATCAAGTCTGTTATTGAACCCTTAGTGTACTTTTCATTTGAATTATTGTATTCTTGAGTTCTGTGACTTCTGTTTAGAAATTTCTTATATTGCTTTTTATCTCTTTGTTGAAGTTCTCACTGAGTTCATTCTTCTGAGTTTATGTGAGTACCTTTATGACCATTATTTTGAACCTTTACTTATCTCTAATTCATTAAGGTTTCCCCCTACCTTGAAAATTTGTCATTTTTTAATTTGAAACCTGTTTCGAAGTTTTTTCATTTTGCTTGACTTTTTGTGTTTGTTTCTGTGCATTAGATGAAACAACCACCTCTCCCAGTTTTGAAGCTTTGGCCTTGTGTAAGAGATATATATATCCATTCTGCCCTAGTTCTTAGTTGTCTCTCAAACCTTTGTTATTGTCCAGGCACTTATTTTATTTTTAACAGCTCCTATTAGTTGAGGGTGTACCAAGACCAGTCTGTGTCCCAAAGGTGAGGATCTCAGCACTTAGCTTCAAACTTATGGGAAACCAGAACTTCAGGTAACAGCTTTTAAAAATACAATTATATATAATCCTATGGGAACTTTAAGTGTAAGCACTGCTGGACCCCAGAGTCAGGCAATCTGGAAATGTCCTCTGGGCAGCACTTGCCAAAAATGGGGCTCCAGATGAGTATATAAGCTTCTTTCTGGGGAATTCTAGTGAACTGTAGTGAGGCAGAAGGAGAGTACTTCTGGGGAATTCTAGTGAACTGTAGTGAGGCAGAAGGAGAGTACAAAGATGGTGTTCCCTGGCCTACATTTCCTGAGAGCACCTCCATAGTCTCTAGGTGTGTGCCAAACCTGCAACCTGCTCCAAAGCTGAACCTCCAAGACTAACAAGTAGGCCTCTTTCACAGAAAGGCTGGGAGTGTATTTCAGTCTGCTCTCTGTGCGGTGCCCTGAGGATGGTATTCTACCAATAACTGTTTCTCTGACTGTTACAATCCGGTGGGACCTGGGGATGCAAGTCCTCCTGGGCACGAGAGCCAGGTGATCAAAGGGCATGCCCTGGGCAGTAGCTGTAAAAACCAGGGCACCAGACATAAAAACTGTGTTACCTCACATTTATAAGTGCTCTTGTGTGATAGTTGCTAATGCTCTGGAGCATGGCAAAGGGAGGGCACATAGATAGTACCTTCTCTCCAAGGTCTCAAGAAAGGTTTTTTTTTTTTTTTTTTCTTTTTTTCTTATTTTTTTTATTCTTATGTGAATCCCCATACATTACATCATTAGTTTTAGATGAAGTGTTCCATGATTCATTGTTTGTGCATAACACCCAGTGCTCCATGCAGAATGTGCCCTCCTCAATACCCATCACCAGGCTAACCCATCCTCCCACCCCCCTCCCCTCTAGAGCCCTGTTTGTTTTTCAGAGTCCATTGTCTCTCATGGTTCGTCTACCCCTCTGATTTCCCCCGCTTCATTCTTCCCCTCCTGCTACCTTCTTCTTCTTTTTTTTTTCTTAACATATATTGCATTATTTGTTTCAGAGGTACAGATCTGAGATTCAACAGTCTTGCACAATTCACAGCGCTTACCAGAGCACATACCCTCCCCAGTGTCTATCACCCAGTCACCCCATCCTTCCCACCCCACCCCCCACTCCAGCAACCCTCAGTTTGTTTCCTGAGATTAAGAATTCCTCATATCAGTGAGATCATATGATACATGTCTTTCTCTGTTTGACTTATTTCACTCAACATAATACCCTCCAGTTCCATCCACGTCATTGCAAATGGCAAGATCTCATTCCTTGTGATGGCTGCATAATATTCCATTGTGTATATATACCACATCTTTATATCCATTCATCTGTTGATGGACATCTTGGCTCTTTCCACAGTTTGGCTATTGTGGACATTGCTGCTATAAACATCGGGGTGCACGTACCCGTTCGGATCCCTACTTTTGTATCTTTGGGGTAAATACCCAGTAGTGCAATTGCTGGATCATATGGTAGCTCTATTTTCAACTTTTTGAGGAACCTCCATACTGTTTTCCAGAGTGGCTGCACCAGCATGCACTCCCACCAACAGTGTAGGAGGGTTCCCCTTTCTCCGCATCCCCGCCAACATCTGTCGTTTCCTGACTTGTTAATTTTAGCCATTCTGACTGGTGTGAGGTGGTATCTCATTGAGGTTTTGATTTGGATTTCCCTGATGCCGAGCGATATTGAGCCCTTTTTCATGTGTCTGTTGGCCATTTGGATGTCTTCTTTGGAAAAATGTCTGTTCATGTCTTCTGCCCATTTCTTGATTGGATTCTTTGTTCTTTGGGTGTTGAGTTTGATGAGTTCTTTATAGATTTTGGATACTAGCCCTTTATCTGATATGTCATTTGCAAATATCTTCTCCCATTCTGTCGGTTGTCTTTTGGTTTTGTTGACTGTTTCCTTTGCTTTGCAAAAGCTTTTTATCTTGATGATGTCCCAATAGTTCATTTTTGCCCTTGCCTCCCTTGCCTTTGGCGATGTTTCTAGGAAGAAGTTGCTTCGGCTGAGGTCAAAGAGGTTGCTGCCTGTGTTCTCCTTTAGGATTTTGATGGACTCCTGTCTCACATTGAGGTCTTTCAACCATTTGGAGTCTATTTTTGTGTGTGGTGTAAGGAAATGGTCCAGTTTCATTCTTCTGCATGTGGCTATCCAATTTTCCCAACACCATTTGTTGAAGAGACTGTCTTTGTTCCATTGGACATTCTTTCCTGCTTTGTCAAAGATGAGTTGACCATAGAGTTGAGGGTCCATTTCTGGGCTCTCTATTCTGTTCCATTGATCTATGTGTCTGTTTTTGTGCCAGTACCATGCTGTCTTGATGATGACAGCTTTGTAATAGAGCTGGAAGTCCGGAATTGTGATGCCGCCGGCTTTGCTTTTCTTTTTCAACATTCCTCTGGCTATGCGGGGTCTTTTCTGGTTCCATACAAATTTTAGGATTATTTGTTCCATTTCTTTGAAAAAAGTGGATGGTATTTTGATGGGGATTGCATTGAATGTGTAGATTGCTCTAGGTAGCATTGACATCTTCACAATATTTGTTCTTCCAATCCATGAGCATGGAACGTTTTTCCATTTCTTTGTGTCTTCCTCAATTTCTTTCATGAGTATTTTATAGTTTTCTGAGTACAGATCCTTTGTCTCTTTGGTTAGATTTATTCCTAGGTATCTTATGGTTTTGGGTGCAATTGTAAATGGGATCGACTCCTTAATTTCTCTTTCTTCTGTCTTGTTGTTGGTGTATAGGAATGCCACTGACTTCTGTGCATGGATTTTATATCCTGCCACTTTACTGAATTCCTGTATGAGTTCTAGTAGTTTTGGGATGGAGTCTCTTGGGTTTTCCATATAAAGTATCATATCATCTGCAAAGAGTGAGAGTTTGACTTCTTCTTTGCCGATTTGGATGCCTTTTATTTCTTTTTGTTGTCTGATTGCTGTGGCTAGGACTTCCAATACTATGTTGAATAGCAGTGGTGATAGTGGACATCCCTGCCGCATTCCTGACCTTAGGGGGAAAGCTCTCAGTTTTTCCCCATTGAGAATGATATTCGCTGTAGGTTTTTCATAGATGGCTTTTATGATATTGAGGTATGTACCCTCTATCCCTATACTCTGAAGAGTTTTGATCAAGAAAGGATGCTGTACTTTGTCAAATGCTTTTTCTGCATCTATTGAGAGGATCATATGATTCTTGTTCTTTCTTTTGTTAATGTATTGTATCACATTGATTGATTTGCAGATGTTGAACCAACCTTGCAGCCCAGGGATAAATCCCACTTGGTCATGGTGAATAATCCTTTTAATGTACTGGTGGATCCTATTGGCTAGTATTTTGGTGAGAATTTTTGCATCCATGTTCATCAGGGATATTGGTCTGTAATTCTCCTTTTTGATGGGGTCTTTGTCTGGTTTTGGGATCAAGGTAATGGTGGCCTCATAAAATGAGTTTGGAAGTTTTCCTTCCATTTCTATTTTTTGGAACAGTTTCAGAAGAATAGGTATTAATTCTTCTTGAAATGTTTGGTAGAATTCCCCTGGGAAGCCATCTGGCCCTGGGCTTTTGTTTTTTGGGAGATTTTTGATGACTGCTTCAATTTCCTTAGTGGTTATAGGTCTGTTCAGGTTTTCTATTTCTTCCTGGTTCAGTTTTGGTAGTTGGTACATCTCTAGGAATGCATCCATTTCTTCCAGGTTATTTAATTTGCTGGCATAGAGTTGCTCATAATATGTTCTTATAATTGTTTGTATTTCTTTGGTGTTGGTTGTGATCTCTCCTCTTTCATTCATGATGTTGTTGATTTGGGTCATTTCTCTTCTCTTTTTGATAAGTCTGGCCAGGGGTTTATCAATCTTGTTAATTCTTTCAAAGAACCAGCTCCTAGTTTCGTTGATCTGCTCTACTGTTCTTTTAGTTTCTATTTCATTGATTTCTGCTCTGATCTTTATTATTTCTCTTCTCCTGCTGGGTTTAGGCTTTATTTGCTGTTCTTTCTCCAGCTCCTTTAGGTGTAGGGTTAGGTTGTGTACTTGAGACCTTTCTTGCTTCTTGAGGAAGGCTTGTATTGCTATATACTTTCCTCTTAGGACTGCCTTTGCTGCATCCCAAAGATTTTGAATAGTTGTGTTTTCATTTTCATTGGTTTCCATGTATTTTTTTAATTCTTCTTTAATTTCCTGGTTGACCCATTCGTTCTTCAGTAGGATGCTCTTTAGCCTCCATGTATTTGAGTTCTTTCTGACTTTTGTCTTGTGATTGAGCTCTAGTTTCAAAGCATTGTGGTCTGAAAATAGGCAGGGAATGATTCCAATCTTTTGGTACCGGTTGAGACCTGATTTATGACCTAGGATGTGATCTATTCTGGAGAATGTTCCATGGGCACTAGAGAAGAATGTGTATTCCGTTGCTTTGGGGTGGAATGTTCTGAATATGTCTGTAAAGTCCATTTGGTCCAGTGTGTCATTTAAAGTCTTTATTTCCTTGTTGATCTTTTGCTTAGACGATCTGTCCATTTCAGTGAGGGAGGTTTTAAAGTCCCCCACTATTATTGTATTGTTGTCGATGTGTTTCTTTGCTTTTGTTATTAATTGGCTTATATAATTGGCTGCTCCCATGTTAGGGGCATAGATATTTACAATTGTTAGATCTTCTTGTTGGATAGATCCTTTAAGTATGATATAGTGTCCTTTCTCATCTCTTATTACAGTCTTTGGTTTAAAATCTAATTTGTCTGATATAAGGATTGCCACCCCAGCTTTCTTTTGGTGTCCATTAGCATGGTAAATGGTTTTCCACCCCCTCACTTTCAATCTGGGGCTGTCTTTGGGTCGAAAATGAGTCTCTTGCAGACAGCATATCGATGGGTCTTGTTTTTTAATCCAGTCTGATAGCCTGTGTCTTTTGATTGGGGCATTGAGCCCATTTACATTCAGGGTAACTATTGAAAGATAGGAATTTAGTGCCATTGTATTGCCTGTAAGGTGACTGTTACCGTATATTGTCTGTGTTCCTTTCTGGTCTATGTTGCTTTTAGGCTCTCTCTTTGCTTAGAGGACCCCTTTCAAGATTTCCTGTAGGGCTGGTTTTGTGTTTGCAAATTCCTTTAGTTTTTGTTTGTCCTGGAAGCTTTTTATCTCTCCTTCAATTTTCAATGACAGCCTAGCTGGATATAGTATTCTTGGCTGCATATTTTTCTCATTTAGTGCTCTGAATATATCCTGCCAGTCCTTTCTGGCCTGCCAGGTCTCTCTGGATAGGTCTGTTGCCAATCTAATGTTTCTCCCCTTGTAGGTTACATATCTCTTCTCCCGAGCTGCTTTCAGGATTTTCTCTTTGTCTATGAGACTCGTAAGTTTTACTATTAGATGTCGGGGTGTTGACCTATTTTTATTGATTTTGAGAGGGGTTCTCTGTGCTTCCTGGATTTTCATGCCTGTTTCTGTCCCCAAATTAGGGAAGTTCTCTGCTATAATTTGCTCCATTATACCTTCTGCCCCTCTCTCTCTTTCTTCTTCTTCTGGGATCCCAATTATTCTAATGTTGTTTCATCTTATGGTATCGCTTATCTCTCGAATTCTGCCCTCGTGATCCAGTAGTTGTTTATCTCTCTTTTTCTCAGCTTCTTTATTTTCCATCATTTCATCTTCTATATTACTGATTCTCTCTTCTGCCTCTTTTATCCTAGCAGTTAGCGCCCCCATTTTTATTGCACCTCATTAATAGCCTTTTTGATTTCTACTTGGTTGGATTTTAGTTCTTTTACTTCTCCAGAAAGGGTTTCTCTAATAACATCCATATTTTTTTCAAGCCCAGCTAGTATCTTTAAAGTGATGATTCTGAACTCTAGATCTGACATAGTACTAATGTCCGTATTGAGTAGGTCCCTGGCAGTCGGTACTACCTCTTGTTCTTTTTGTTGAGGTGATTTTTTCCGTCTTGTCATTTTGTGCAGAGGAGAATAGATTAATGAGAGAACAAAATGCTAGCAGAGTAACAACGTCCCCAGAAAATATACTCTAAACAAATCAGAAAAAACCTGAAGCAGTGGGAAAAGAAAGGGAAAGAGAGAAAAAAGAAAAAGAAAAAAAAGAAAAAGATAAAGATAAAAGCAAAAACAAACAAAACAAAACAACAACAACAAAAAACCAGAATGTGATCAGATATGATCAGGCTGGTATATAGATCAGTGCCACACACTAGATTTGGGGTGTATTTTGGTCTTTTAGAAGAAAGTGCCTCCCAAAATTTTAAAGAAAGAAAAACTTATATATATACAAAAATAAGGGTTGATATGATTAAGGGATGGAATATGACTGTAAAGATGGAAATTATAAACAATTGTATAAAAGGAATTGATAAGAAGTTGTTTGAAAAAACAAAGAAGAGGATTTAAAAAAAGAAGAAAAAAAAAAGGGAGAGGATGTGATCAGGCAGGGGAATGGAAAACACCATATACTAGAGATTTAGGGTATATTTTGATCTGTTAGAAGAAACGATCTCAAAATTTTAAAGAGAGAACAACTTACATATATAAGCCAAAAATACGGGTAACTACTATGAAGGGATAGAATATGACTCTAAAAATGAAAAATAAAAATGTTTTTTTTTTTTAAAAAAAGGGATTGATAAGATGTTGGTTGAAAAAGGGGAAAAGAAAAATTCAAAAAGAAAAAAAAAGAAAAAGACAGTTAAAAAAAAATTAACTTTGAAAGACTACAGAATCATGGTAAAAAAGCCATGAATTGTATGTGCAGTAGTCCCCTAGAGCTGGAGTTCTGCCATTCTCATTGATGGGTAAATTTGGTCTTGGCTGGCTGTTCTCGCTGATCTTCTGGGGAGGGGCCTGTTGCCGTGGTTTCCAAATGTCTTTCCGGAGGCAGAATTGCCCTGCCCTTGCCCCCTCCCAGCTAAGTAATCTGCTCAGGTTTGCTCTCCGGGGCTTTTGTTCCCTGCGAGCTTTCCGTACAGCTTTGGAGGCGGAGAGTGAAAATGGAGGCCTCCCAATCTCTGCCGCGGAGGAGCCGAGAACTCGGGGCCCTGCTTCTCAGTGAGCCCCCAGAGAAAAGTGGTCAGTCACTCCCGTCTCCCCGGTCTCCAGCCACACTCCGTGCTCACCCGGCCTGTGACCGCGCGTTTCTATCTCTGGCACCCGACCCCGGGTGGAGTCTCCAAACCCAGCAGATCCCTGCGGCGCAATCCCACGCGGCTCCTCCCGGGGGAGGAAGGTGAGTCTCCCCGGATCTGCCGCTTGTTGGGTCCCTGCTGGAGGAGCAGTGGCCCGACTGTGCCGCGGATCACGGTCTATGGCAACCCCGAGCTGAGAGCCTGCGCCTGGGCTCCGCCTCTGCAGCCGGCTTCCCTGCTCCGATACCTGGGAGCTCCGCCACACTCAGGCACCCCCGGTCTTTCTGTGACCTGTGGGTCCTGAGACCACACTGTCCCGGAGGGTTCCACCCCCCGCTTAGCCACCAGAGTGACGTCCCTCAGTGGAGCAGACTTTTAAAAGTTCCGATTTTGTGCTC
The DNA here is from genome assembly GCF_002201575.2 of Neomonachus schauinslandi. NCBI lineage: Eukaryota > Metazoa > Chordata > Mammalia > Carnivora > Phocidae > Neomonachus > Neomonachus schauinslandi. The sequence continues at coordinate 59,872,000 of NC_058413.1, read as the reverse complement.
CTCGGCTCTATCACTTGCCAGAAGCGGCTGCTGGAGGCCCCTCCCCCGCCGTCTATCCTCCCGAATATCGCCTCGGATTCACTTCTCCGCACGTCCTACCTTCCAGAAAGTGGTCGCTTTTCTGATGAGAGAGTTGTTGCTCTTCTTTTCTTCGATCTCCTGTTGAGTTTGTAGGTGTTCAGAATGGTTTGATCCCTATCCAGCTGAATTCCTGAGACCAGACGAAATCCAGGTCTCCTACTCCTCCGCCATCTTCGAATTTTTATATCTCAAGAAAGGTTTTATAGCCAGCCCTTAATGTGTGTCTAATTAGCAATTTACCCCTCAGGCTGTAGCTATGATGATAAGCTAATAGTCCTCTTGTACAGAAAGATTGAACTCCTGGGTCCTTTGCTTCTTTCTGTGCCTGGGAGTGGTAGCAATTTAAGATCATTTCCTGAGTTGCTTACAGTCCTGTGGGACCCCAGAGTATAAGCTCTGGTCACCAGAGCCAGGTGATATAGAGGTGTCCTCTAGCATTAGCCACAAAAATCAGTACCAGCCAAGGGTATAAGCTGCTTTCTGGAAGCTACTGGTGATCTGCAGTAAGGCCTGGGGAGAGCAGAAAGATTGTGTCTTTTCAGTGGCCTCCGTTCCCTGAGATTATCTCCATAGATCCCTTTAAATGTGCCAAAAAGCCTGCACTTCAGGCCAAAATTCTTGGACAAGCAAATAGGCTTTTGTTTCCAGAAATAATTGGGATTTTGTTTCAGTTTGCTATCCATGCAATGCTCTGGGAATGTTATTCTCCCAAGAACTGTCTTGCCACTTCTTACAGTCATGTGGGAACAAAGAATGAAAGTCTCCTTTACCTCCAGAGACAGGTGAGCAAAGGGCATCTCCTGGGTGGCAGCAACAAAACCCAGGTCACCAGACATAAAAACTGGAGCACCAGACATATGTAGAAGCTTCCCTCTAGGAAATACTGGTGCTGTGGAACATGACAGAGGGAGAGAGAGCAAAATGGCACTCACTGGTTATAATGAGACAAATGGGGAGTGCAAAGATAGCATTTGCTGAAAAAAGGAAAGAAAAGAGAGAAAGAAAAAGGAAAAAGAAAGAAAAAAAAGAAGGAAAAGGAAATAAGAAAAAGGAAAGAAGTGAGGATGGGAGATGGTGCCCACCAGCAAGGCAGAGGGAGAGTTTGCAAGATGGCACCCATGGGAAAGAAAAAGAAAAGATGGTACCTGCTGGCTTTAGCAAGGCAAAAGGAGAACAGTTGGATTGTACCCACTGGCCTCTGACCCCAGAGAGTATCCTAAACAGGCCTCTGTCCCTCAGACTAAAATTTTAAATTGGGAAATAAGTCTCTTTTGCATAAAGTCTGGGTGCTTTTCAAAGGGCTACTTCTGCTTTGGGGTTTGGAGTGGATGAGCCTGCACAAAGGCTCTACTCAATTTGACACAGCACTGCAGGTCTCATGGGCAGAAGTCCTGTTGGTCTTCAAAGCCAGATGTTTTGGGGACTTGTGTCTCAGGTGTCAGTCTTAAAAGTCAGGGTGCTTAAAGTGGGAAATGAACACTTTGCTCCTCAGAGAGAATCTCAGGGTTTTGAGTTCCCTCCTGATTGTGGGTGGTCACACCAAGGGTGGTTTATAGCAACATTGTGTTTCAGTCTTTCCTACCTACTTTGATGCAGTTTACCTCTTATTTGTCCAAGGTGAAGGTGTTGCTCCACCAGTTTTTACTCCCTGGCCCCCCAGAAGAAATTGTTCCATATATAGCTGTACATTCAGTGTGTCTGTCAGAGGATTTGAGTTCAGGATCTTTCTACTCTGCCATCCTCCCAGCTCTCTTCCTTACACTGCTTGTGCCTTTCTTTTCTTCATGTCCATTTCCATGGGCCCACTTCTTATATTTAGCTCATGAGACATCCCACTGGACTTATGATCTGATTAGTTCCCTTAATTAAGTACCTTGAAAGTTTTAGGTAAGGGCTTCCCCACAGAGCTCTTCCAGACTCAGCCAAACTATCCTTTTGACATTTCCCATCAGGGTAGGCAAATCAAACATAGTCTTTCAGCTTTAATAATCCTTGGTGCTAGGGATTATGGAAATAAATGAAGACCCCTCAAGTTAGAACAAGCAGCACTTGCTTAGTCACTTATGTATTCAGAGCTTGCTATAGCAAGGGAGTCAGCCACCATCACTTGTGTTTGGCAGAAACTGAAAGGCAGGCAAAGGAGTGGGAAAATTTATAGTGAAAAAAAAAGTATGCTTCAGGTCTGCTGTGATTGAAGGTTGTTGACATGGGAAAGCTAGAGGTAGGCTAACTAGAAGCAGGGTATCCTATATGATTAATTGGGGGAGCATATTTGGCTTTTTTGGTTGGCCTGAGGCAGAAGTAAAGATAAGGGAAGTTGGAAGTCATTGACCAAATCCTAACTGTTTTGGTCCCATTGCTGTCGAGGCTGTGGTTTGGCTTCCTCAGCTAGTTGCTGCAGAGGTTGTGAGTCTGAGGTCTGGCTATTTTCCAATTGTATATTAAGTCTTTCAGGATGCACATCTGGATAAATAGTCTCCTTGCCTTCAGTGAACTGAATCTAGCAAGGGAAACTGAATTGTACATAAGTATATTATAGTAAAAGTTACAAAATGCAGTAATAGATATGTGTGCAAGGTGTAGAGGTGGTATTGTTGAGAGAGAGAGGGATTTTTATGTGGAAAGTCAGGGAAGGATGAACCCTATACCAGGTTTTAAGGATTAGTAGAATTTTGCCAAATATCAGAAGAAGGAAAGGACATCCCAAGAGTTGGGAACTACATGTGTAAAGGCAGAGAAATATGAAATAACAAGATATGTGAAGGGGCATGGCTATTTATTTTGGAATTTTGAAATAATATACTATGCTAAATTTTGAGAATATGGATACACTCAAATACCATAGGGCCTTATATGCAGGGCTAAGAAGTTTAATTACTCTTAAAGGAATGGGGATCAAAGAGGGTATTCTCAGCCCCTGGAGTGGTGATGTCCAGTTTGCTAAGTGACACAATATACCATCCAGGGGGCAGATATTTATAAAAAAGACCTTGGAATGTACTGGACCCAAGGACTAGAAAAAGAATGGAGCCAAGGTCAGTACAGAGTGTTGGGAAGAATGGCTCTGAGCAGGTGAAGATAGAATAGTTATTAGAAACAGGCTCCAAATCCAGGGCATGGTCAAGATAGGTAGGGAGGTAGTAGCACGTAGGAACAAGAGCAGGAGGGCAGGGTGGTTGGGTTCTTCCAGAAGCCAGTATCTTGCTCACTTGAGACTGCCTTAAAGGACTAGGTCTGAACCTCTATTTTATAATGGTCAGCATTTTAAAAAACTGCTCAGCATGTGACACATAAAGGCTGAAATGGATGCACATTTTGAACATACAAAATGTTTGTAAATATTATGATTGCTCCCTTTTTATTATTAGCATTTGTAATAATAACTTAATCAGGAATAAATGATAAAGCAAAAAAATAAATAAAATGTTTGTCTTTCAGCTAAAGACCTCTAGTGTCATGCTTTAGAACAGGAGTTAGCAAATGATGGCCCATGGGCCAAATCCAGCTTGCACCATTTTTGTAAAAGTATTATCGGAATACAGCCATACCCATTCATTTACCTATTGTCCATGGCTACTTCACACTACAATAGCAGAGTTAAATAGTTACAACATATGGTCCCCAAAGCCTAAAATATTCGCTGTCTGGACATTTACAAAAAAGTTTCCCAGCCCCTGCTTTAGAACCTAGGGACAAATGGAGCAAAATGCATTCTAATTACGTGACATGAAAATAAACACGATGAACTAACCATATCTTATGTGTCTAGATCTTCATAGGAATTATTCTCAATCCCATGATATAGAGGAGGAAGGCAAGTCTCAGAAAAGTTAAGTGATATTTTGAGTAGTATATAACTAGTAAACATCCATAATATGATTTTGACTCATGCCTATTTGGTTGCAAAGCCCATTTTCCTTCTACTTTATCATATTTCCTGAGCTGTGCTCTTCAATTCAATAAGCATTGAATGTTGCCCTCCAGTACCTAGCAGGTCACTGCCCTAGGTTCTGTAGTGGTACAAAAATGACATGGTAACTTGCTCCATGACACTAGAGGTCTTTAGCTGAAAGACAAATATTTTATTTTTTTTTTTTGCTTTATCATTTATTCCTGATTGAGTTATTGTTACAAAAGGAAATTGGTAGAGAGGGGTCAGAGTGTGTTTGGTTCACCTAGCACTGTAGGGACTTTGTGAGGACTTTGGCATGAGATCAATCTTGAGCAAACCCAATGTGATCGGTTAGTATCATACCATGGTTTTAGTTAAGTCATTTGCCATATTCATACCACATAAGCAATAAAAATAGCCAATATTAATAAGTACTTGTTATGACCTACAAAGGCTTCTAGTGCATTACATTATCCCCAAAACTCTATGATATAGGTTGTACTATTATCTCCATTTTATAGACCAAAAAACAGAGACCGAGAAAGATTAAGTGTTTTGCCCAAGATTATACAGTATCTTAGTTTGGGTTCTCTAAAAACCAAGAGAATGCTAAAAAAAAACAAAAAAATCCAAACAAACTAAAAAAGCAAAACAAAACAGCAACAAAAACCACCAAGCTTACAAACTAAGGTATGTACTACATGCAATCTCAGAGCAACACAATGGTTCATAGGATGGTAAGGCAAGAAAAGAAAACATAAGGTGGTACATTACGAGGCTTTTAGAAGACAACACAGCCAACTACTCAATCATGCTGGACAGCTTTCAGACAGAACTCATGGATCCATCGTGTCTCTGGGGGGAAGAAAGGAAGGAAATTTATCTGATGGCTTCTTCTTGTCTTCCTTTCTCTGGTTGATTCCAGTTAGCCCACGGGGGTGTAACTCTCTTATTGTCTAGGTGTGTTAACTGGCAGACTCTGGGGAAGCCAAATCCTTCATTTCCTGGCATGGTGCTTCACACAGGCCTCCATTTTCTTCACATGGTGCTTCACATGGGAGAGCTTGTCAGCTCTCACCTGGATACCGGAGCTGCTGGGCTCTTACATGGCACCCTGCCAAAGACTGCATTTCCTTTCTGGGATGCAGAGATAACCAATGTTACAAGAGGAGGCATCATGGAATCATAGCAGTTGCTCTCCTTTAAGCAAGTGGGGCTCACTGGACATTTGGGCTTGATAGATTCCTGACAAGTGCATAAACTGGGTCAGATGCACATAGCTAGGAAATAGATTTTCTGGGAAGAATAGATTGAACCAGGAAGTCTGATTCCAGAAACACCAAAATATGTTCTTAACTGCTACTGAAGACTGCCTACTAAGCCTACTCCATGTAAGGGTCACAACTCTTTAAACAAGGATAATTCAAAGAGACCAAGATTTTAAATTCTGTCTAATTCAACGTTATTACACAGACTCAAATGTTTTGGTCCCTCATTTTCTGGATTTTCATTACCAGTATGTGATTTTTAAGAAAAAACAATGTACTAAAATCTAACCTTAGAGAAACAAATCAATTTTATAATAATAATTATCATATAAAACTATTCCTATTTCATACCGTAAAAGCTTTTGCTTTACTAATAACTTTTTTCTCTAAATGGTGATACATATTGGATTGTTTACAGATCATTATTTGGTTTAGTACTGTAGGGAAAAGAAATAATTCTAATTTATTGACAAGGGCACCTTCACATAAGGACTTACCACAGATCATAGTGTCAGAGACTTTAGGGTTCATTTAGGCCAATCTTTACTCAAAGTACTTAAACACTTTGCGTGCATTAAAGAAGTTGCTGACCTGGAGCTGTGTTGTTCTACTGTTTGTCAACTACAAGAAATAGTTAGGCCTTTAAAGAGAAACAGTGTATGTGCTCATCAAAATTTCCAACCACTTATATTTGAGAAGAAATAAAATAATTAATAAAGTGAAATCTACTTATCACCTCTGCATTAAATGCTTATGAAGTATAAAATACTGTTGTAAGCATTGTGGGGGAACAGTGAGTTATATATGTCTTCTAAAAACCTCTGGAATCTTTCAACATTTTCTAGCCCTACACCACTCTTCAAAGTCACTATTATCTCTCAACTGGAATAGTACAGCAGACTCATGGTTAATATTCCTGGTTCTTCTCTGCTGTCCTTTGAATCTGATCATGTAATATTCCAATTCAGTTGTTTAAGTGGTTCCTCATTGGTCTTTTAAGATATCTACATGACTTAACATGATCTAGAAGCTCCTAAAAGACCTGACCCATATTTCCTATATAGCTTCATCTCTCCTCAGTCCTTCATGCTGCCTCAACCATTCCCCAACCCTAGTGTGCACTCCATCATCCAGCCTATATGTGTTAAGGCTCCCCTTAGTGCTGTCTCTTATTATAGGCTCACTCTACTGCCAGGAACAATCCTTCTCTCTCCCAAACAGTGCCGTTTTGTACCACTTATTAACTTGGTTGATTTGTATACATCCTTTAGGTCTCTGTTTAGATGTTACATTCATTGAGCAGTCTTCTTGAGGACAGCCCATTTCCCATCTTCTGGTTGGATATTTTCCTCTGATTTTCTTTGATATCTTTTACCATCCCAACTGTAGCATACATCTCTTTCAAATGCCTCACTCAACTCTAGGATTTGAGAAGACAAACTTTATCCTTCTCAGTGCCCATCCCAGTGCCTCTAATATAGGAAATACTTGATAAATTTATGGGAAAGGAATGAACTAATCCATCATTTTCAACTCCCTACTATATGCCAGGCATATATATTATATCTAAAATTTACAACTAACCAAGGTACATAATTTTGTTTCCATGTAAAGAGGAGAAACATGAGCTCAGTGATGCTTCTGTGTTCTCTTAGGTGAAAATAGCTACATAGACAATGTTTCCTTCCACTTTCTACCAGTGTTACTAATATTTTACAGCCTAAATGTAAGGTGTTGCAATGATCCCTGATAAATTAAATCCTCTGTGTTTTAGTTCCATTTTCTGATTATAGAGACATTTTTAAATCCTGATTGTTATACCCAATAAGTCAATAGCTTTGTATAAACACGTACTTAATAACTCTTCAATGTCTTAATCCAAAGAAATTATTGATTTAAAAAGAAAGATAAAAGCTATTGATGACTGAAAAGTCTTTAGTGAGCTAGCTATGAGAAATATTAAAGTTTTAATAAAAATACAGGGCTATGATTATTTTACAAACTAACAATCCCAACTGATAAGTTCTACTTTTCTATATAGACATGAGAAATATTTTATGGTAGAAATCAAATATTATGGTGATAAAATTCTATTTATCTAAAAATGTAAGACTGTTAGTAGCAAAACCCAATTCATGGTAATTTCACTGAATTTTGTTTGTTTGATAAAAACATGCTGGTGCTCATGATCACCTTTTCCTTATAAATAAGAAGCAAACTATGAATAAAACAGTATTTTCTTATTTCTTCTCTGCCTTAAAATAATTTACAGTGGTTTTAGAGAAGTTATTAAAATTTACAATTTCATTCAAACAAAAGAATTAAGTATGTACTATTTTGCTTTCTTAAAATAAAATAGTCTCTCTTTTCCTTTGCCACCATTTTTGTCTCCTTTGGCATGGTATTTATCTGTGGCAGACACTGCTGTTGCTGTGCCCGTATCCTTAGCACTCACCTTTGCTCCATCTCTCCTCAGGGCTAGGAGTAACTGATAAAATTTTACTACTGCAAACAGCACATCCCTTTCCTCAAGGGCTTTCTCTAGCCATGGGCATGTGCTCTACTTGTTGGTTCCTTGAGGCAGGTCTCAATCAAGATTAATGGGTTCATGGGAAAATAGCCAACTTCCCTGCCCTCCAGGTGTAACCACTCTGAAGCATGCTTTACTTTCTCCCAGAAGTCCTCAATGTGATTGAGCCCCAGTTACCTACCATAATTATAGGTTTCCTTCCTTTCCCTTTTGTATTTCTCTTGCTTGGGATCACTTCTCAAACAAACTTCTGGTTTCAGGTTTGGCTTCTAGAGGAACCCAGTCTAAGACTTTATCAGTTATATCAGATGAAGGTTACAGATTCCAAGCTTATGCTCTGTAAGTTTTAGTCCTTTCCATCAGAATGTCCTCCTCTTGTTAGGAAACAGGGAGACAGAGAGAGAAAGAGGATGAGCAAGCTCACTTTATGCATCCCCCCATTCTTATCCCCTCAGATATGATTTAACCTATCATATATAAAGAAAACCAACTAGGCTACTAGTTACTACATGTATTTTTTTTAAAGATTTTATTTATTTATTTGAGACAGAGAGAATGAGATAGAGAGAGCATGAGAGGGAGGAGGGTCAGAGGGAGAAGCAGACTCCCTGCCGAGCAGGGAGCCCGATGCGGGACTCGATCCCGGGACTCCAGGATCATGACCTGAGCCGAAGGCAGTCGCTTAACCAACTGAGCCACCCAGGCGCCCTCTACATGTATTTGATTGTTGATATATACTGAGTTCTAGGAAGGCTGTAAGCTTTGTGGAACCTCCACTCCTGTCAAAACAGGATGGGATAGGATAACTTGAAAGCATCATGGTAAAAGATGTAAATGATCCCAAGAAGGTGTTTACAGCATTCTGAAGTAATTCACTTGGCAAAGTCCCTCTTCTGTACCTGATTCTTGCTTAACTCAGGGTGCTGGTAACAAAGATAAATGATGCCAAGACAATTGGCAGTGCAAGCAGGCTGACAGGTCACAGAAAAAAGGCTATCAGTTCTGATTGTTCGCCAGCAGTTTATTTCTCTCTCCTTCATCAGACTAACCATGGCAGCAGTGGTGAGTGTGTGATTTATACTACTCAGTAGTGCATCTTGCATACATCCTTCTTTTGAAGGAAAATGATGAGCAACAACTGTGACAGGTTCCTTCCACTCCAACATCAAGATCGTCTGATGACTTAAACAAGAGGGTAAAGGGGAGTGTCAGGTCTTTGCTTGTCAGACAAATAATAAAGGGGAAACATTTTATTGGAAACATTATGTGGTCTACAGTAGTGGTAATGAACTCGGTTCAAGGTTTTGAGAGAACTGAAGGATCCTCATGGATACTGTGATGTGTGAGAAATAGGTTCACAGATTTTTGTTTCTGTTGAGCTCTGTATGAAGTAGATTGATGGGATAAAAAGAACACAATTTTGGGAGTTAGACCTGGGCTAGAGTATTGTCATTGCCAGTTTCTGGATATGGCAAATTTGGTGAGATGTCTTCACCACTATAAGCCTCAGTTTTCTTAATTGTAAAGAGCAATATTAATAACTATTATACAGAATGACTATATGAATTAACCTTGAAATTATACAATATTTACAGGCACATAGATGCATGTGAGCTACATGTTGTAAGAACACAGGGATTTTTAGTTGGATGGGTTTTGCATGAGCCTCAATTACTGACTAAAAACCTTCACATGGAGGGCTGTGTTGACAGTGGAAAGTCAAAAGTGAGTAGAACATGATCAACATGATCTTTGTACCAGGAGAGTTCACAGTCAAGTTTGGAAGGAGAAACCAATTTACTGTTGGAGTGCATATATATTTTTGGCTAAACACTTGTCTTTTCTTTGTGTTTTAAGAGGATTATCACTCAGCTTTCTTTAATTTATTTTTTTTAATTAACATATAATGTATTATTTGTTTCAGGGGTACAGGTCTGTGATTCATCAGTCTTACACAATTCACAGCACTCACCATGGCACATACCCTCCCCAATGTCCATCACTACCCACCCCATCCCTCCCATTGCCCTCCACTCCAGCACCCCTCAGTTTGTTTCCTGAGATTAAGAATCTCTTATGGTTTGTCTCCCTCTCTGGTTTTGTCTTGTTTCATTTTTCCCTCCATTCCCCTATGATCCTCTACCTTGTTTCTCAAATTCCATATATCAGTGAAATCATATGATACTTGTCTTTCTATGGCTGACTTATTTCACTTAGCATAATACCCTCTAGTTCCATCCACATTGTTGCAAATGGCAAGATTTCAGTTTTCTTTAAGTTTTTTTTTTTTTTTGACAGAGAGAGAAACAGTGAGAGAGGGAACACAAGCGGGGGAGTGGGAGAGGGAGAAACAGGCTTTCTGCCAAACAGGGAGCCCAATGCGGGCTCGATCTCAGGATCCTGGGATCATGACCTGAGCTGAAGGCAGACGCTTAATGACTGAGCCACCCAGGCACCCCAAGATTTCATTTTTTTGATGGCTGCATAATATTCCATTGTATATATATACACCACATCTTCTTTATCCATTCATCTCTTGATGAACATCTAGGCTCTTTCCATAGTTGTCTATTGTGGACACTGCTGATATAAACACTGGGGTGCACATGTCCCTTTGGATCACTACATTTGTATCTATGGGGTAAATACACAGTAGTGCAATTGCTGGGTCATAGGGAAGCTCTATTTTCAACTTTTTGAGGAACCTCCATACAGTTTTCCAGAGTGGCTGCAACAGCTTGCATTCCTACCAACAGTGTAGGAGGGTTCCCCTTTCTCCGCATCCTCACCAACCTGTCCTTTCCTGACTTCTTAATTTTAGCCTTTCTGCCTGGTGTGAGGTGATATCTCATTGAGGTTTTGATTTGGATTTCTCAGATTCCGAGTGATGTTGAGCACTTTTTCATGTGTCTGTTGGCCATTTGGATGTCTTCTTTGCAGAAATGTCTGTTCATGTCTTCTGTCCATTTCTTGATTTCTTTTTTTTTCTTAAAGATTTTATTTTTATTTATTCATTTGACAAAGGGAGAGACAGCAAGAGCAGGAACACAAGCAAGGGAGCGGGAGAGAGAGAAGCAGGCCCCCCACAAAGCAAGGAGCCCGATGCAGGGCTCGATCCCAGGACTCCGGGATCATGACCCGAGCCGAAGGCAGACGCTCAACAACTGAGCCACCCAGGCACCCCCATTTCTTGATTTCTTGATTGGATTATTTGTTCTTTGGGTGTTGAGTTTGATAAATTCTTTATAGATTTTGGATACTAGCCCTTTATCTGATATGTCATTTGCAAATATCTTCTCCCATTCTGCCAGCTGGCTTTTGGTTTTGTTGACTATTTCCTTTGCTGTGCGAAAGTGTTTTATCTTGATGAAGGCCCAATCGTTCATTTTTGCCCTTGCTTCCCTTGCCTTTGGTGCTGTTTCTAGGAAGAAGTTGCTGCAGTTGAGGTCGAAGAGGTTGCTGCCTGTGTTCTCCTCTAGGATCCTGATGGATTCCTGTCTCACATTTAGTTTCATTCTTCTGCATGTGGCTGTCCAGTTTTCCCAACACCATTTGTTGAAGAGACTGTCTTTTTTCCATTGGACATTCTTTCCTGCTTCATCGAAGATTAGTTGACCATAGAGTTGAGGGTCCATTTCTGGCTTCTCTGTTCTGTTCCATTGATCTATGTGTCTGTTTTTGTGCCAGTACCATACTCTCTTGATGATTACAGCTTTGTAGTAGAGCTTGAAGTCCAGAATTGTGATGCCGCCAGCTTTGCTTTTCTTTTTCAACATTCCTCTGGCTATTTGGGGTCTTTTTCTGGTAGCATAGACATTTTCACAATATTTGTTCTTCCAATCCATGAACATGGAACGTTTTTCCATTTCTTTGTGTCTTCCTCAATTTCTTTCATGAGTATTCTATAGTTTTCTGAGTACAGATCCTTTGCCTCTTTGGTTAGATTTATTCCTAGGTATCTTATGGTTTAGGGTGCAATTGTAAATGGGATCTACTCCTTCGCTTCTCTTTCTTCTGTCTTGCTGGTGGTATATAGAAATGCCACTGATTTCTGTGCATTGATTTTATATCCTGCCACTTTACTGAATTCCTGTATGAGTTCTAGCAGTTTTGGGGTGGAGTCTTCTGGGTTTTCCACATAAAGTATCATATCATCTGCAAAAAGTGAGAGTTTCACTCCTTCTTTGCTGATTCCAATGCCTTTTATTTCTTTTTGTTGTCTGATTGCTGTGGCTAGGACTTCGAGTACTGTGTTGAACAGCAGTGGTGATAGTGGACATCCCTGCCATGTTTCTGACCTTAGGGGAAAAGCTCTCAGTTTTTCCCCATCGAGAATGATATTTGCTGTGGGTTTTTCATAGCTGGCTTTTATGATATGGTACATATGATATACATATGGTATGTGCCCTCTATCCCTACACTGTGAAGAGTTTTAATCAAGAAAGGATGCTGTACTTTGTCAGATGCATTTTCTGCATCTATTTAGGGGTCATATGGTTCTTGTTCTTTCTTTTGTTAATGTATTATATCACATTGATTGATTTGCGGATGTTGAAACAACCTTGCAGCCCAGGGATAAATCCCATTTGGTTGTGGTGAATATTCCTTTTAAGGTACTGTTGGATCCTATTGGCTAGTATTTTGGTGAGAATTTTTGCATCCATGTTCATCAGGGATTTTGGTCTGTAATTCTCCTTTTTGAAGGGATCTTTGTCTAGTTTTTGGATCAGGGTAATTCTGGCCTCATAAAATGAGTTTGGACGTTTTCCTTCCATTTCTGTTTTTTGGAAGAGTTTCAGAAGAATAGGTATTAATTCTTTAAATGTTTGGTAGAATTCCCCTGGGACGCCATCTGGCCCTGGGTTCTTGTTGGGAGATTTTTGATTATTGCTTCAATTTCTTTAGTGGTTATGTGTCTGTTCAGGTTTTCTATTTCTTCCTGGTTCAGTTTTGGTAGTTGATACATTTCTAGGAATGCATCCATTTCTTCCAGGTTATCTAATTGGCTGGCATATAGTTGCTCATAATATGTTCTTATAATTGTATTTCTTTGGTGTTGGTTATGATCTCTCCTCTTTCATTCATGATTTTGTTGATTTGGGTCCTTTCTCTTTTCTTTTTGATAAGTCTGGCCAGGGGTTTATCAATCTTTAGCCTTCATGGATTTGAGTTCTTTCCAACTTACTTCTTGTGATTAAGTTCTAGTTTCAAAGCATTGTGGTCCAAAACTATGCAGAGAATGATCCCAATCTTTTGGTACTGGTTGAGACCTGATTTGTGACCTAGGATGTGATCTAATCTGGAGAATGTTCCATGGGCACTAGAGAAGAATGTGTATTCTGTTTCTTTGGGATGGAATGTTCTGAATATATCTGTGAAGTCCATCTGGTCCAGTGTATCATTTAAAGCCTTTATTTCCTTATTGATCTTTTGCTTAGATGATCTGTCCATTTCAGTGAGTGGGGTGTTAAAGTCCCCTACTATTACTGTATTATTGTTGAAATGTATCTTTGGTTTTGTTATTAATTGGCTTATATAATTGGCTGCCCCCTTGTTAGGGGCATAGATATTTACAATTTTTAGATCTTCTTGTTGGATAGACCCTTTAAGTAGGATATAGTGTCCTTCCTCATCTCTTATTATAGTCTTTGGTTTAAAATATAATTTGTGTGATATAAGGATTGACACCCCAGCTTTCTTTTGATGTCTATTAGCATGGTAAATTGTTTTCCACCCCCTCACTTTATTTATTTATTTTTAAGATTTTATTTATTTATTTGACAGAGAAAGACACAGCGAGAGAGGGAACACAAGCAGGGGGGGTGGGAGAGGGAGAAGCAGGCTTCCTGCAGAGCAGGGAGCCTGATGCGGGGCTCAATCCCAGGACCCTGGGATCATGACCTGAACTGAAGGCAGACGCTTAATGACTGAGCCACCCAGGCGCCCCCCCCCCACCACTTTAAATCTGGAGGTGTCTTTTGTTCTAAAATAAGTCTCTTGCAGACAGCATATCAATGGGTCTTGTTTTTTTTTGTTTTTGTTTTTGTTTTTTTTTATCCAATCGGATATGCTGTGTCTTTTGATTGGGGCATTTACCCCATTTACATTCAGGGTAACTATTGAAAGATATGAATTTAGTGCCATTGTATTGCCTGTAAGGTAACTGTTTTTCCAGCCCAGCTAGTATCTTTATAATCATCATTCTGAACTCTAGGTCCAACTTCTTATTTATGTCCGTATTGATTAGGTACCTGGCAGTTGGTACTGCCTCTTGTTCTTTTATTTGAGGTGAGTTTTTCCATTATGTCATTTTGTCCCAAGAAGAAAAGATGAATGAGAGAACAAAATGCCAAAAGGGTAACAACGACCACAGAAAAATATACACTAAACAAATCAGAAAAGACCCAAAACCAGGGGGAAAAGAAAAAAAAAAAAAAAAAGAATATGATCAGGCTGGTAAATAGAACAGAGCCACACAATAGATTTTAGATGTATTTTGGTCTGTTAGAAGAAACTGCCTCCCATAATTTTAAAGAAAGAAAAACTTATATATATACATATATATATATATATATATATATATGCACACACACAAAAAATAAGGATAAATATGATGAAGGTATGGAATATGACTGTAAAAATGAAAATTAAAAAATAATTTAAAAAAGGAATTGATCAGATAAGAAGTGGGTTGAAAAAAGAAGAAAAATTAATAATAATAAAAAAAAAAGAGAATGTGATCGAGCAGGAGACTAGAACAAAGCCATATATTAGATTTAGGGTATATTTTGGTCTGTTAGAAGAAACTGTATCCCAGAATTTTAAAGAAAGAAAAATTGATATATATATATGTATATATATATATATATACACAAAAAATATATATATATACACAAAAAATTAGGTTAAATACAATGAAGGGATAGAATATGATTGTAAAATGAAAATTAAAAAAGATTTTAAACAAGGAATTGGTAAGATGTTGGTTGAAAAAGGAATTCCGAGGTGAAATTGTATCACCCTTGCCAGGGACCAGGCTAAGTAATCTGCTCGGGTTTTGCTCTTGGGAGCTTTTGTTCCCTGAAAACTTTCCATACAGCTTTAGAGGATGAGCATGAAAATGGCAGCCTCCCAATCTCTGGCCCCAGAGGAGCTGAGAATTTGGGGCCCCTCTCCTCAGTGAGCCCCCAGAGAAAAGTAGTCAGTCATTTCTGTCTCCCTGGTCTCCGGCCGCACTCCGTGCTCACCCGGCCTGTGACCGAGCGTTTCTATCTTTGGCACTTGACCCCGTGTGGAGTCTCCAAACCCAGCAGAGCCCTGTGGTGTGCTCCCGTGCCACTCCTCCTGGGGGGAGGAAGGGAATCTCCCTGGATCTGCCGCTTGTTGGGTCCCTGCTGGAGGAGCAGTGGCCCAACTGTGCTGCGGATCACAGTTTATGACAACCCCGAGCTGAGAGCCTGCTCCTTGGCTCCGTCTCTGCAGCCGGCTTCCCCGCTCCGATACCTGGGAGCTCTGCCACACTCAGGCACCACCGGTCCTTCTGTGATCCCGAGAGTCCTGAGACCACACTGTCACGCGAGGGTTCCACCCCCCGCTTAGCCACTGGAGCGACATCCCTCAGCGGAGCAGACTTCTAAAAGTTCAGATTTTGTGCTCCATGGCTCTATCACTTGCCAGAAGCGGCGGATGGAGGCCCCCCCCATCTATCCTCCGGAATATCACCTCGGATTCACTTCTTCGCACATCCTACCTTCCAGAAAGTGGTCGCTTTTCTGTTCAGAGAGTTGTTGCTATTCTTTTCTTCAATCTCCTGTTGAGTTCGTAGGTGTTCAGAGTGGTTTGATGCCCATCTAGCTGAATTCCTGGGACCAGACGAACCTTAGGTCTCCTACTCCTCTGCCATCTTGCTCCTCCTATCACTCAGTTTTCATCCACAAACAATTGAGGGTCTTTTGTTTTGTCTTTCATGCCACATAATGAAATGTGTGCATGTACCTGGATTAATGTATTCTGTAATAATGTTTTATACATATATGTGTGTGTGTAATATAATTAAATATATTAATATATAATAAAAACCTGTCTTGATGATAAGGAAAAGTGATCATTTTAATCTTTTATCAGATAAAATAAATTCATGTTCTTTGAGGAACAATTTAGACACAGTCAAATAAGGCTTTACCTGTAAACCATTTTTATTCAGTCTTATTATATGATACCTTAATTTTTGTCTTTGGTAACTCAAGCAGGAATTGCTCTCAGGTAAACTGGGAATCTCAGTGCAACAAGAAGGACAAAAAAAGCTATTATGGGGTAAAAATCAAAGGCAAACAAGAGCAGTTCAGAGATAGTGCTGGTTCCTTAGGCGAAATGAATGGGCTTGGTTCCTTTGGGCTTGATTCATACCAGGGCTAGTAATCAAGGGGCTTGATGACATAGGTTAGGCAGGGTGATGTGGTTCCTTATGTAGGGTGGGGCTCACAGTTAGCATGGTAGCAGCTTTTTGTTTTTAAAAGATTTGTAAAATTTAGAGAAGCATTCTTATTTCTGAATGAATATAGTTGATCCTTGAACAGTGTGGGGGTTAGTCAAATTTGCCTATATCTTTTGACTCTCCCTGAAACTTAACTACAAATAGCCTATGGTTGGCTGGAAGCTGTATCAATAACATAGTCAATTAACACATATTTTGTATGTTATATGTATTATATAATATATTCTTACAATCAAGTAAAGAAAAAATATTACTAAGAAAAGCATATGGAAAAGAAATATATTTACAGTACTATACTGTAAAAATTTCTTATATAAATGGATCCATGCAGTTCAAACCCATGTTTTGTTCAAGGGTCAGCTATATATGAAGGAAATGTCCATATTCCCTGGGGTGGAGTTGGAATATATTGGTGACGTTATTTTTTAATCTGACTACTATACATTAGAATAACCTGAAAAGCTTTTCTAAAACAGAACAAAACAAAACAAAAACAATGTTTAGATCATACTCCGAAAGTAATTAAATCATAATCTCTGGGGTGGAGTCATTTTATTATAAAAATAATTAAACATACAGCAAAATTGAAAAACAATTTACATTGAACATCCATGTATTTTCCATTTAGAGTCTACATTTAAAAATTTGCTGTACTTGGTTTATCAAATACCCACCTGCATATTCATCCCTCTATCCATCCAGTAATCCATTCTATTTTTCGTGTATTTGAAAGTAAATTGTGGATATTGGCATACTTTTCCCTAAATATGTCACCTTGCATATCATTAACAAGAATATAATATTATTTACAACTTTATTTGATTTATAATTTACATACATTGTAATACATATCTCTCAAGTGTCCATTTGGTGGGTTTTAACAAATGCATGCCCCACTATAACCCAGACTTTAATCAAGATATAAAATATTACCATGACACCACTAAGTTTCCTATGCCCTTCCCCTGTCAATATCTTGCCCTACTCCCCAGAGTCAATCATTATTTTGACATTTTCCCAACTACAGATTAATTATTGCCTTTTTGAGAATTTAATACAAATATAATACATACTTTTCTGTGAAAGGCATTGTTCACTTTGCATAATGTTCTGGAGGTTCATCCAGGCCAGTGCCTATGATAGTTTTTTTTTTTTCCTTTTTATTGCTGAGTAGTATTGTTTGATATAAATATACTACATTATTTTCATATAATCTCCTTTTGATGGGCACTTTGGCTGCTTCCAGTTTTTAGCCATGATGACTGATCCTTCTATAGGCATTTTTACACAAGTCCTTTTGAACATTTTCTAGGAGTGAAATAACTAGACCATAGGGCATATTTAGTTCAGCTTTGTAAGAAAATGCCTGAACATTTTTTTCTAGATTATTACATTTTTTATTCCCACCATTCTAGTTGTACCACAACCTCACCAACACTTGGCATCATCAATTATTTTAATTATAGTTATTCTGGTAGATAGATATATTGATATCTCATTGTGATGGCAAATGATATTAACCACTTTTTCATATTCATATTGACCATTTATCCTCTTTTGTGATGTGGCTTTTAAATTTTTGCCCGCTTTTTATGGGGCTCTTACCTTTTTACTCTTAAGTTGTAAGAGGTTTTTTGTTTTTTGTTTTAATTTTTGTTTGTTTGTTTGTTTACATATCCTGAACACCAGCTCTTTGTCAGATATGTATTTTGTGAAACTTTTTTCTAAGCCTATATGTTGATAATTCATCTTCTTCATGGTATTATTGTTCAATGAGAAAAGTTTTACATTTTGCTGAATTCTAATTTATCTTTTTTTCTCTTTTACAGTCACTACTTCCTTAGGCTAAGAAAAATTTTCTTTTTCAAACCTCTGCAGTGATTCTAACTTGTGGCCAAAATTGAGACCAACTGGATTATAGGGATCAGTGAGGTTCTCTGGCAAGCTATAGCACTAATCAGGGCACAAAAACACTGAATTTTGGAGAAATTAGTATATTTGAAAGAAAGGTGACCTTGAGAGACTCAGGTACCAGTCTCATCCCAGGGTATAGAGCTTATGATGGCTAGTTAATTCAGACCTTCTCAGAGTTCCTAACATGATTTATGATAGATTGTGATAATTTTAGATTCTGAATAAGATAGAAGTTGTAAGATTGGGGGTATCAGTGACTATAGTCGATCAGGAAAAAGGAGAATTGGGGATTAAAATCCTTAACACCTGAATCTTCAGCATCCTACCCGACCAGGAATAGATTCAGTATACTGGGTCATATAATTTCCCTGTACTACTTTTATGGGAGAAGTTATGGGAAAAACAAAAATTAAATCTACAAAATATTCTTGGCAAATGTTAGGTTAGTTTGAGTTTAATTTAGAACAGGACCACAAAATCAAAATGCTTAGCAAGGAAAGATGAATTAGCTAAGATAGAACTGGGTGATATTCACGATATGCTTAATGTATATCAGCATTTGGCAAACTGTGGTCAACAAGCCAAATCTGTCTCACTGTCTGTTTTTGTAAATAAAACTTTATTGTAGCATAGTTACCTCCTTGATTTACTTATTATCTATGGCTAATCTTACCCTGCTATGGCTATTGGGTAGTTTTGACAGGCACCATGGCCCACAAAGTCAGTTATTTACTATTTGTCTCTTTACAGAAAGGTTTGCTGACATCTGATAGCCATTTTTTTAAAACCATATAACATGTCTATAGGAAAATGTTTTACTTCCATTTCAAAGTTGGAGAACTGAAGCTCAATGAGTTTAGATGACTCATCCAAGGAAGTAAAAGGAAGACCTAGAATTAAAACTCATGTATGAATGGCTTCAGTGAATACACTCATTTTGTTATACCATATGCTCCCCTTCAATTGTATAGAAGAATTAAATAAGATAAATTTAAATATTATGATCATTGAAAGACTTTCACATGCTTTAAATATTGGAAAACAAAATGGTTGATAGGTTGAGTGATCAGTGTTGAAAGATTACAAGAAAATATTGATAATTAATCATACCTAATCTAAATGATATATATTATGAACATAATCTGAACTTCATTTCGTAGTACTATGTTTAACAGTGATTCCTTCTTTGGGACAAAGAGATAGGACATATATGAGACACTGAAATGCAAAGCAGAAATGGATCAGCCTCAAAAGCTATATTCAGACTAGGAAGAACATTTGGCTACAAAGGCATATATGGTTAAAAAAAATAACATTATAACTAGTCCTTGACAAATAGGTAGAATTTAGACTTATAACATTGCAGGCAGGGAAACTAATTCATGTGTAAAGAACAAGCTGAAGTTCAGTTTTTCTGGAAAGTAGACTGCATGAGGCATTGCTAAAAATAAGTCAGAAAAGAAGGTCAGTGTTAGATCATAGAAGGTCTCAAATGCCTGGTTAAGCAGCTGCAAATAAATGGAGAAGACTTGCAGCTAAGATGACCAAGCATCTTAATTTGCCTGGAAAGCAATTTCTGGGGTTCAAGACTTTTAATGCTAAAACCTAAACAGTCCTGGCAAATCGGGATGGTTGGTCACTCTATTTACACCTTCCTGCCAATATACAGACACTCTCTTAGAGTAGCTTATGTTCCTGCAAAAATAATACAGAACTATAATCTTTACTAACTCCTATGTTAAAATTTAATAAAAATCATCTAAAAGATCATGGGAGAAGAAAAGATGAATTGAGTCAACTGGAATTCACTTGAGAATGATGTGAGAATTAGCTGCTGAATTCATTATCAATTATATTTCATTTTAGCAGATCCTAGCATTACTGATATGCAGTATGATAACTATAGAAAAGTGTTATAGACCAGAGAGGCTAATTAATAAAACATCCTTTGCTAAGGAAAAAAAAAAAGTGTCAAATAATCAAGCAGTCTCCTTTGTGAATTGGTTTTCAGATACAGTTTTTTAATTAAAAATTATCTCATCTTATTTTTTGTTCTATGTTAATAAAGAGTTTTAAATTATGACTAGAATATTGGGCATTACAAACTTTGATTACTTAAGGGCACTTGATATAAAATAACATTTGATTTATTCATTTTTTTGGCTCATTTTATTCACTCACTCAAAGGAGAGTTTTTGAGAGCCTACTAAAGGTAGGAGAAATCAAGATGAATAGGACAAATGCCGTACCCGTAAGTAGCTCAGGATGCCCTTATAAAGAAAGATATATAAGCAAATATTAACAAAGCAAAGAGGTTAAAAAAAAAAAAAAAAACAACAGTAGTGAATGCATGTCAGGTTTTGTGGAATAAAGGAATTATTTCCACTTTAGGTAGCATAGTCAGAGAAGGCTTCACAGAAGAGGTGATATGTGAGAGGAGCCTCAACAGATATTTAGGCATGCACTGTGTCCAAGTTTTGATTATAGAGGAATGAATGAATAAATGGAGGATTTAGATAGGAGAGTCTGTACTGAACTAGTAAACAGGCAGCTGGGTCTTGGTGGTACTGGTGGGATATTTATTGAGAAATTAGAGAAAGATGGTGACAAAATCAGTGTAACTGTGGAACGGATATGGATGAAGGAGAGGGGACTGTGAATGCCAGAGCTGAAGGGTTACCACTGTGGATTGAGTCTCAGGAGAAATGCAATTGAAAGAATCACAAGTGGTCTGAAGTCATCAGAAGACTAAGAAGAAATGACAGAGAAAATACACAATAGATAGGCAAAATTTAGAACACTCTGCATCTCAGTGCCAAGTAAGAGATTTAAGTGTGCTTATGCATTGTTTTGGAGATGGTAGACCAGCATAGGCATTCCTTTTTTTTTTTTTTAGATTTTATTTATTTACTTGAGAGAGTGAGTGAGCAGGAGGGAGGGGGAGAACGAATCTAATGTCTCTCTGCACTGAGCGCAGAGCCCAATGTGGGGCTCAGTCCATAACTGCGATATCATGACCTGAGCCAAAACAGATTTGGATGCCTAACCTACTGAGCCACCCAGGCACCCCCAGCATATGCATTCTTGAGAGCAAGCTCACACTCTTTAGGAAAAGTAAAGGTTTGCTGACTATAACCTAGCTATTCTACTTTTGGATCTCTATTCCAAAGAAAGTGCTGTGCAGATCTAGAAGGGGGTTTTACAGGGTAGCAAAATGAGAGTGGTAAAATGTGGAGGAGTAATACATAAGTAGTGAGAAACCATACATAGCAACATTGAAGGATCTGAAAGCATAGTGCTTAGAACAACAACAAAAATAGTAGAAAACAAGGTGACATTTATAACATTTTCATTTTCATTTTTCAATTTTTATAAATTAAAAATACATGTGCTCAAAACAATAATACAGTCATTTTTTTATAATGCAACATATTCTTTCCTAAAAATAATCTTGCTATACAAAATTTTACAATAAAACTACAATGCTTGTGAGGGAAATGGGTTTGGGAATAGCACTCAAAAACTGTCAGTGACTAAAAAGATTTGCATCTAATAAAAGCTGTGGCACAACTGCATGTATGTTAAGCAGTTGGAAAACATCCATATATACTACAGTACATACCCACTATAACTTCATGTTGAAAAGATCAGGATTTTTCTTGTGAAAATGAGCACAGGGAGGGTTGCAGCTTGTGAGCTACCATGAGGTGGTAGAAATGAGGCTTCTCTGATATCAGGCAGAAAGTTGTATGCAGGTGCGAGTGTGGATGGTTCATAACACGTGCTGAATTGAGGTAGCTGTGTGTGTGTGTGTGTGTGTGTGTGTTGTGTATTCCTGCAGGGCTCCAGTCAGTGGGGCGCAGTTTTCTACATTCACCTGGTGTTTCTCCTCGACAGAGTTATGCATAAAGAGAAATTTGTGTTATGCTTAAATTGTTCTCTATGTCAGTGGCATTGGAGCAAATTCATGATTTCAAAACAAGCATTACAGCAGAAATGGCTGTGTAAATACAGGCAAACAAATGAGAATAAGACATTGTGAAATGAAAAAAAAAAACTGTATAAAATAAAGGAGGGGATTTTCATGAACCAATGATGTTAATTGATAATATTCCTGAGTTAAGGAGTATGATTAATCAACTCTCTACTACTTTAATTCGGGGGTGGGGGGAGGAAGGAAGGAAGGGAAGAGAAGGAAAGGAAAGAGAGAGAGAGAGAGATAGGGAGAGAGAGAGAAAGAGAGAGAAGTGGGAACCAGAGGGAGATGCTATATGGCCAAGTTGAGTATTTCATGGAAGAAACCCTATGAAAATCCAGGATGCCTGAGATTGTTTTCATGTCTAGTGGGAACTAACCAAAATAGTTTATAAAAAAAAAAAAAAAAGAGGAGAGAGGGCTGCAGGGAATCTTAAATCCAGGTATTGACAGTGAAGAATGGCATTAGTAATGGAAGAACACCATTGCGATGGCACAGGAAGCTAAGCAACATGGTCGTACAGAACTAGAGACAGAAGGACAAAGAGGATTGAAAGAAAAAAAATCTACACAGATAATAGTTGATAATAAACAGGAAGTTGATCTCTAAATCAGCCAAAGACACTTGTCTGAGTAAGCTCCCTCGCATTTTGAGCTTTGTGAGTGGTAATACCCATATATCCTTCCCAATATATAGCTGACTGAAAAGAACGAGCAGATTAAATAGCTGAAAATCATTGATGCTGGGAAGTTGCAGAGAATTCCCAATAATTTAGTGACTGCCGCTCGGCTTGATCACGGGACACAGAGGGATGGTTATGAGGGAAGACAAACTGTAAAAGGAGATGTGAAAAGTAGTCTGCAGAGGAAATAAAAATTGCAGATTCAAGGACAAAAATGAGAAACCAGCCTCTGGGTGGTAATGAACAGTAAGACAGTTGATGGTAAAAATGAAAGGTGATAATGAATCACTTTTACACAGATGAATATTCATTGGGGTGATATGGCTTAAAGGGGGGAAAAAGTGCATTCTAGAGACTGAAAGATCCTTCAGTTGGAACAGAGAAGCTAATATTTCCCCTTTGGAATGATGTGGACTACAATGTAGAAATATGTACTCCAAAGTAAAACTAGAGCATCTTTATTAAAGACTAGATATAATACCAACCAGGTACAGATAATGGAGGGAGAGGATGAAGGAGGGAGGGCACCTACTAAAGGCCAGGCAATGTGATGCAGAGGTGAAGTCAATTGCCTGCCAAATTAATATGATTATGCTTGGGTAACCAGCTCTTGGTTGGGAAGTTCCTTATCTCTCAAAACCTAGGTAACATTGATTTACTTCTCCTCACCACCTACCTGTGCTAGTAGACATACAGTACCTCCTTAAATATATTAAAAGTTCTCTATTCATGGCCACTCACCTGTCTGGGTACATGTTCTATCCTGGGTCATCTTTGTTGACCTACACTTGGAACTCTGGTTCTTCCATTTCTCTAAAATCAACACTCCTGGGGCACCTGCGTGGCTCAGTCAGTTAAGCATCTGCCTTCAACTCAGGTCATGATCTCAGGGTCCTGGGATCAAGCCCCCTGTTGGGCTCCTGGCTCAGTGAGAAGCCTGCTTCTCCCTCTTCTGCCTCTGCCCCTACCTCCCCCCACCCCGCTCATGCTCTCTTGCTATCTCGCTCTCCCTCTCTCAAATAAATAAATAGAATCTTTTAGAAAATCAGTACTCCTAATAAATATGTCTGTCTTTATCTGTCCTTAAGATGTATGTAAAACAGAAGGGTGTATATAACACAATGTAAACAACTTAGAATAGAATATTAATAAACTTTGTTCTTATGATGCTTTTTGTTAACACACTATGGAGTTTCATACATCCTTAACCCCACTTGACTTTAGCAACTCCCCATTAGGGTCTTCTGTTGCTTTTCTTCCCCTTCTTGTCTTCTAGGTTTTTTTCTCTCCTCCCTTGCTTCAAGTTTAGTTTTCCCACATTGAGCATCTTGTCCCTCTTCCCTGAAGCTATGGTGCCAATCAGCTAACATCAGAGCTTATCAAGGTGTTTTTCTGTAAAACACAGTCCTCTTCCTAATAGAAATTCTGGTTGTCAGAATGATAAATTCTTTCACTTCTTTACACTCATTTTAATGGATGACAGTGGAGGTTCAGCTAGGTTAAATGACATATGCAAGATCACAAAGCTACCAAGGAAGATGAGTCACTACTCAAAAACTGCTTTTGCTAATAAAAAGGAGAAGCCTGTTTTGAGTGTTCCTGATGAAACAGGCATAGTACCAAGGGAGCCCATTGACTAACTACAGAGCTACCCATAAGGTCTGATTGGTCCCCCATAGATGAGGAGACATATCCAAGTGATCATTTGCTCTGAGAACATGCAGAGCCCTGTCTGCATTTCTGATGTTTTCTCTTCCATGAATTTGATGCATTTTTCTCTTTCCCACTCTCTGTTCTTCTAGTTTTCTGGTTATTGGGAAGTACAGTTATTTTTTCAGTTATGGTTGGTAGCAACAGAGAAGATATCCTCTCTCTGATTTGACCAACTGTTCTCTCATTTCCTCTGTAAGGCTGGCAGTGTGAGGGCAGTTTTGGACTTGCCTGTCAGAAAAGGGGTCTTTATCATCAATCTCTCTCTGAATGTGGAGGAGAAATGTGGTGAGGGAAACTACTACCTGCAAAAATTGCTTTTTAGGTGGGGAAAGATTATTTACATGTTCCCTTCTTCAGAGATTGGCACTTACTACAATGGTCCTGGGTTAGACTGCAAAGTGAAATATGGATAGGCTGTTGCAGTATCCTAGCAGGAACCTCATGCAGGCCTTTCCACTGCCTGGCCCTGGCCTAGCTCTCGCCCCAGCAGTTTCTTGGTGTTCTCCTTTTCTTGTAAACCAGGCCATGAAATGAGTATTGTTCCTCACTCCCAGCACTGTAGAATATGAGCACTGTACTCTCCTAGCACTGTAGAATATGAGCCTCCCCTGCAGACCAGCTCATAGGATCTTTTCCTTTTAAGGGATTTACAGAGAAGTGCTTGTTTTAGCAGTAAGAGCTTATCCTCTCAGTTCAAATTCCATATCTGTCACTTCCTAGTTGTGTGACCTTTGGCAAGTTATGCAAACTACCTTTGTCTCAGTTTCCTTGTCCATCAAATGGGGCTGTTCATGGTAGTACCTATCTCCTAGGATTAATATGAAGATTAAATTAGTTAATGCTTATAAAGTACTTATAATGGTGTATGGGTTTAACAAATGTTATTTAAGTGCCTGTTAGATTAAAAATATATAATCTCTGAGGATGAGTAGACATAGGTAAAAAGTTAGAACTTTTCCCAGTCCTATAGATCTGGGTTTGGTGCCCTATCTCAGTTCTCTTGGTACTTCTGTTCCTGATATGTATCTCACTTTATGAAAATGACCTCATTCATGACTAACTACAGGCTTCGTGAGTGAAGAACTCTGTTGATCCTATTTATTGTTTTATCCCCACTGCATATCACTGTGCAATTAACTGAAGCCCTTACTATTTAAGTCTTCTGTCTATATTGCAAGTTTACTTTTAGAAAGAGAAATGAAAGAAGGATTCAGAGACTGTCCCCTGCTTTTTCATTTCTGCCTTCTAACAGAAAGCCAGGGGGATGCCTCTTCTCATCAGAAACTCCTTTGTCATCATGAGGAAAGGAGCCATCGAGTAAGTAAAACAAACAAAAGCAGAAGCCATCAAAAAGAAATTAGGCACCCTATACCGAGCCTGTGTCACTTTCCTGTGGATCTGTCTGGGAATAATTCCCTCTCAGCTTTTCTTTCTGTTACCTTTGGTGATTTCAAATTAGGGTGGACCAAGGTCATTCAAAAATCTTACACAACTCATCCAGGAACCAGTGAGGTGGACCTGAAGAGTTTGAAAATGGTCCACGTTATTTTGAGGAAACTTGGGGCTAAAAGATCTGGAGCTTCTTAGAGCTGCCTAATTTCCCTGGGGAAGCTTCTGGCAAGTAAGCTTTTGGTAAGACCAAATAGCTAAGGCAATCTGGCATGGCCATAGAGAAATGTGCTTAAGGGGAGATAAACTCATTGCCAGAACCATCCACATTGGGAAAAAAAAAAAAGAAAATCACAGTAAATTATTTTGCAAGTAACTGTCCATATTATAAATACAGAATTGGAAGCTTCAGAAAGTGAAAAATAATCATCATTACCAGTAATGGCAAATAATAGCTTTTAATGTAGAATTTCACAGATCAAGTACAGATTTTTACTTGGAGATACTTGAGGAATATATATTTGTGTGTGTGTGTACATATGTGTGTGAATTTCAGCTTAGAGAAAACTGTACATTTTTTTTTTACATTTTTTCTTCTTTTTTTTTAAATTTTTTTATTCTTATATTATCCCCATACATTGCATCATTAGTTTTAGATGTAGTGTTCCATGATTCATTGTTTGTGCATAATACCCAGTGCTCCATGCAGAACGTGCCCTCCTCAATACTCATCACCAGGCTAACCCATCCTCCCACCCCCCTCCCCTCTAGAACCCTCAGTTTGTTTTTCAGAGTCCATCGTCTCTCATGGTTCGTCTACCCCTCTGATTTCCCCCCCTTCATTCTTCCCCTCCCGCTACCTTCTTCTTCTTCTTCTTTTTTTTTTTCTTAACATATATTGCATTATTTGTTTCAGAGGTACAGATCTGAGATTCAACAGTCTTGCACAACTCACAGCACTCACCAGAGCACACACCTTCCCCAGTGTCTATCACCCAGTCACCCCATCCCTTCCACCCCACCCCCCACTCCAGCAACCCTCAGTTTGTTTCCTGCGATTAAGAATTCCTCATATCAGTGAGGTCATGTGATACATGTCTTTCTCTGTTTGACTTATTTCGCTGAACATAATACCCTCCAGTTCCATCCATGTCATTGCAAATGGTAAGATCGCATTCCTTTTGATGGCTGCATAATATTCCATTGTATATATATACCACATCTTCTTTATCCATTCATCTGTTGATGGACATCTTGGCTCTTTCCACAGTTTGGCTATTGTGGACATTGCTGCTATAAACATCGGGGTGCACGTACCCTTTCGGATCCCTAAGGATCTTTGTATCTTTGGGGTAAATACCCAGTAGTGCAATTGCTGGGTCATATGGTAGCTCTATTTTCAACTTTTTGAGGAACTTCCATACTGTTTTCCAGAGTGGCTGCACCAGCTTGCATTCCCACCAACAGTGTAGGAGGGTTCCCCTTTCTCCGCATCCCTGCCAACATCTGTCATTCCCTGACTTGTTAATTTTAGCCATTCTGACTGGTGTGAGGTGGTATCTCACTGAGGTTTTGATTTGGATTTCCCTGATGCTGAGCGATATTGAGCACTTTTTCATGTGTCTGTTGGCCATTTGGATGTCTTCTTTGGGAAAATGTCTGTTCATATCTTCTGCTCTAAAATACTCATGAAAGAAAACTGTACATTTTTTTTAAAGATTTTATTTATTTATTTGACAGAGAGATAGACAGAAGAGCACAAGCAGAGGGAGTGGCAGAGGGAGAGGGAGAAGCAGGCTCTGCACTGAGCGGGGAGCCCAATGCGGGACTCGATCCCAGGACCCTGAGATCATGACCTGAGCCGAAGGCAGACGCTTAACCATCTGAGCCACCCAGGCGCCCAAAAACTGTACATTTTTAAAAAAGATTTTTTAAGTTTATTCATTTGACTCAGAGAGAGAGAGAGAGAGGACCAGCAGGGGGAGCAGCAGAGGGAGAAGGAGAAGCAGACTCCCCACTGAGCAAGTAGCCCAATGTGGGGCTCGATCCCAGGACCCCAGGATCATGACCTGAGCCGAAGGCAGACACCTAGCCAGCTGAACCACTCAGGCACCCCGAGAAAACTGTACTTTTGAGGTATAAGTTTCACCTGTAACAAAGGCAAATTATTGACTTTAGCAATGGACTGACTCTTTCCAAGCTCCCCTTATCCATTTGTCCCAGGATTAGACACACTCATGGCCCTCACCACACTTTGATTCCAGAAGTACTGTGGAAAGAGCATAGGCTTTGCAGTCATGCAGACTTGCATTCAAATTCCAGTTTCTCCACTTACTTGATGTGTAACCTGAGACAAGTTAATCAGTATATATAAACCTCAGGTTTTCAGCTATATCAACTAGGGAGGAATTAAAATATCAGTCTTTCAGAGTAGTTGGGAAAACCAAATGGGAAAATATCACTTAAATCACATATCTCAATTCTTTTCAGTTAGTAAGGTCCACTGAATATTTATTTACTGGATCTTCTAATTTATGGTAGAGCAGACACCCTAGAAGAGTGAGAGTAGCCTGCGTGTTCTTGGTAAGAGTGAGAGCCTGGACTGTTGGGTGTTCATTATGCTTTATGACACATTCCGTTAGGCTCTTTGTAACCCAAAGAGCAGAGTACTGCCAAGACAAACAGACTTCCTTAAGGGGTGCTGCTGTAGCTACTTTATATTTTATTTTGCAAAGGACTTTTTGTATGGTAAAAAGCCAATAAATATTTGTGGAATTAATTAATTAAAAACTAACAAGCCTGAATCCTCAATTAACAAGGTGTTGTTATTGTATTTTCATACACTCCACTGAGGAGGAAAAACACCCAAACAAACAAACAAATGACAAGCTAATGTTGGAATTTAAGGGAATTTAATTGTGCATGAGCATATATGTTAACTCTTTAGGTATATTCTTGGGTAAAAACTCAAATTTTCTATTTCTTCTGTATCTGTATCTACCCTAGATTATGAAAAGACATCTTCAGACAGGGTATTTGATTATTGCCAATAAATGCATACATTTATTGGTTCAAGAGAATATTGTCAAGGGAAGGAGAGGAGAAGCAATACTGAATTGGTACTTAGACATCTGAGTTCTGATCCACAAATTAGCTGTGTAAACTTGGATAAATTGCTTCCCCTCTCTCAGCTAGTTTTTTTATGGATATGATGAAGAGATTGGATTTGATAATCTATATAGTATTTTACAGCTCTAACACTTTTATAATTTTGTGGCAAGAAATTTGGTTGTGATGCTTTAGAAACACCATGAATGCCTCTGTTATAGCACTTGACAACATATATAGGAATGATATGTTTATATATCTGCATGCTTCATTAGACTGTAAACTTCTTTAGGACCTGGCTTAGAGCCTAGAACAGAGTAAATTTTAAAGGATTAGCTGATTTTCCTTAATTATACTGCTCAAATATATTAAGAAATTTCTAAATTTGAATTGTGATTCAGTTTTCTTTTAAAATAATGACAACTAATGACAATTTTCAAATGGCCTTGCATCCTATAATTTTAAATGGACTTCAGATAAATGCACTGACCCAGAGTTAAAATTAAATGATTAAAGGGTGCCTGGGTGGCTCAGTCGCTTAATCGTCTGCCTTCGGCTCAGGTCATGATCCCAGGGTCCTGGGATCGAGTCCCACATCCTGGTCCCTGCTCAGCAGGGAGTCTGCTTCTCCCTCTACCCCTCCCCCCTGCTCGTGATCTCTCTCTCTCTCTCTCATTCTCTCTCTCTCTCTAATAAATAAATAAAATCTTTTTTAAAAAAAATTAAATGATTAAAAAGATTTCAGCCTGCCATTTTTCACAGTGGGGGATGTGCAGCACACATGCCACTGCCTTCAAATTTGCTGCAGTCAACATTTTTATCTGTGGCTTTGCTGAAGATCTAGTAGACAGCTCATCAAATGCATGAGTGACAGGCATCTGGAAAGAGACTGTATACAGTTTCCAACTGAATCATGATCCAAAGAGATTTTAACAGGCTACAGTAAGACTACTTAATTCTCTCTCACAACATGCAGTTTAACAAAGATGAATGTTCTATCTAGAGATCTGAAAATAAAAATGTGTTTGGATAACAGCAGGCAGCTATGGCTTAGTGGTTACAAATATAAAATATCTTAAGGGTTCAAAAATAATAATAGTGATAACTATTACAAGAGTAGCCATCATTTATTGAGTACTTATTATGAGCCACTCACTATCCCAGATGCGTTTGAAGACCAACACCTTTCCTGCGTACCATATTGGAAGTGCACTTAAGACAACTAATGATAGGACTACTAAATTGCTACCTGATTTGAGAATGAATTTAGTTAGGCAGGTGCTAACCAAACCTGGTTGGAATTTGTGTTCAGGTTTAGATTGCACAATTTTATAGGTATATAATGAACATGTTCCAGAAGTTGAGGGGTCTTGTAACCTTGTTTTCTGAGGATTCTATATGGATTTCTAAAGTTACTACATTAAAACTCTGCAAGATACCATATGCATACAGCTGTGATATTGTGATTTATTATGAGAAATGCATATTTTTGGTCTCTGTCCCCTATTCTGGCTCACATCTCCAGAAGCCCTTGGAATTTCCTAAGTGTGGAGAGCTATAAAGGTGTCCTTTGTTATGTTAATAAAGTGACTTGTGGAAAGCACCTAAGAATGGGGGCTAGTTGCCAATGGGCCAAACTCCAAATTACAGGAAATTTTTAGTCCTAGCCCCTGACCTTCAGGGAGTGGTATGGGGCTGGAAGTTGAATCAGTTATCAATGACCCATGATTTAATCATTCATGGCTATGTAATGAAGCCTTCAAAAACCCCCAAAGGACAGGGTTCAGAGAGTTTCCACGTTGGTGAACATGTGGAGATTGGGGAGAGTGGCATACCTGGGGAGGGCATGGAAGCTCTGTGCCCTTTGCCCACACTTTGCCCTATTTTTCTCTTCCTGAGTTATATCCTTTTGTAATAAACCAGTAATCTCGTAGTTCAGTAGGTTGTTCCAGCAAATTGAACCTGAGGAGGAGGTCCTGGGACTCCGATTTATAGCCAGTTGGGCAGAAATGCAGTTAACAACCTGGGCTTCTGGCTGGTGTCTGAAGTAAGGGCAATCCTGTAGGACTGAACCCTCAACATGTAGAATCTGAGGCTATTTCCTGGTAGATAATGTTGGAATTCAGTTGCACTGAGTTGAATTTTCAGGACACCCTGCTGGTGTTATAATTACTTGGTTGTATGTGTAGGAACCCTCCATCCCCTGGCACACACACACATTTGAATTGGTCTCAGGACACCAATTTTGCAGGTATAATTCCTGACCCCTAAAAGAGTATGATTAAGATATTTCTGTAGATTTATTGCTTTCCAATTTTTTAAATTTACTTCTCATAATAATCCTACACATTATCAAATGATAAGACTGAGACTCTGAGAAGTTAAGCAACATGTCCAACATCATACTTTTAATTAGTAGTAGGTACATGAATGATTAACAGCTCTCTCTCTCTCTCTTTCTCTCTCTGTCTCTCTCTCTATATATATATATATTAAGATTTTATTTATTTATCAGAGAGACAGAGAGAGAGACAGAGGCAGGCAGAGGGAGAAGCAGGCTCCTTGCTGAGCAAGGAGCCCGATGTGGGACTCAATCCCAGGACCCTGGGATCATGACCTGAGCTGAAGGCAGACGCTTAACCGACTGAGCCACTCAGGCGTCCCTGATTAACAGTTCTAAATAATATATCTCCCTCCACATTTTCGTAAGTATCTGCAAATTGGGTCAATTTTTAAAAGGCCTTCAGTTTTCAATCTTTTTAATTATTAAAGTCATGCATATTTATTGTGGAAATTTTGGGAAATAAAGTAAAAGTAATAAAAAAAGTAGAATAATATCATCCATAAAATTAGTCTCAATATTATACTGTATAATTTTGTGGCATTTTCATACGTATATTTTATGAACCATATACATATATAATTAAAAACAAACATTATATATAAATGTTACACACACATACAAATATATATAATTTGTAAGAGGAAATGGGACCAAGTACCCTGTGGTGTTCTTTGTTTTTGTCTGGAAAGAAAATGTTGTGAGCATGGTTTAATACTACTAAATATTCTTCTAAAACATTCATTTTATTTGCTTCAGCCTAAGGAAATATTGAGAGGACATGAAAATCCATTTTTTTTTTTTTTTTTTTTTTTTTTAAAGAGTTTATTTATTTATTTGAGACAGAGAGAATGAGAGACAGAGAGCATGAGAGGGAGGGGGGTCAGAGGGAGAAGCAGACTCCCTGCCGAGCAGGGAGCCCGATGCGGGACTCGATCCCGGGACTCCAGGATCATGACCTGAGCCGAAGGCAGTCGCTTAACCAACTGAGCCACCCAGGCGCCCATGAAAATCCATTTTTATTTACATGCAAGTAGAATGATTCCCTTGCGAAGTTGAGACTCAGTGTCATTCATTTAGGGAGTGAAGGAACCTCGTGTTATGTCTGTCCTCAGACAAGAGACATATTGGAATGGTTCAGAACAGTCCTTGGTTTCCTTTTGCTCCTGGGCCTGCCTGATCTAGCCCCTGTCCAGCTAACCTCGCTCCCTCTGCCCTAAACATTTTGGCTTCATTCTCTCCCCTAAAATTGCCAAATGCAGTCCAGCCTCAGCTTCTGAGCACTTGACAGTCACAAGGTCTGGAAAGTTTTCATTAGATACTCTGATCTCTGCTCCAGCATCACCTCCTCAGGGGTCTTTCCTGACTGGCTTACCTGTGGCAACTCTGACCTTCCTTTCTTCTTCCCATTGCTCAACATGTTACCCCGCTTTGGTTTCTGTATCCTACTTTGCTATCTGCAGTTGAATCGTATTATACATGTATTTGCTCATTGCTATTTTCCTTCCCCTTTATTAAGTTTAGGGGAGATAAAATGCTTCCATTTTGTCAATAGTAACCTACAAGGGTGGCTGGCATGGAGGGGGCACCCAACATGTGCTTATTGCATGAATGAATGAGTGAGTGGCTTGTACCATATATTTGGCAAAGAGATTCTATTTTATTTGGAGCTGGTTGGGAAGCCATGAAGAGTTTTGAGTTGCTTTCTAATATTTCTAGTATGCCTGATCTAA